>NC_138145.1:34879647-35109647 GCF_964199315.1 Orbicella franksi | reverse complement strand
GATATCTGGTGTCCCATAACACGTATTTTTTACCCTGAATAAACCATTTAAAGAAACCAAATTACCATTAACAGTTACAGTTTCTTCCCCGTCCTTCTAGCTATCGCTGGAACATTCAAGAATAACGTAACCACGTTGATTCTATGAATGTAAACAGTGGCTGAATAATCCATCATTTATCACGTCCGCTCTCGCAGCACTCCGGGGAAAGCCGCTGTAAGACTTGTCACGATACCTAGATATCTTCTCCCCAGCAAATAGCTGGTTTTCACATGACGTCACCAAAATTCGAACTACAAAACTATTGATCTTCCTGAGATTTTACTTAGATAATGTATAAGGGCAGCTGAAAACTAATATTCATACAAATTCTCGCCCCGAATGGGTTCTGGGTTTTGTGATACACTACGCTTGAATTTTTAGGCTTTTGCGTGACGCGGCATTTACATGACTGCCTAGAGAGCTGTCATGATGGTTAAAAAAGTGACTTATTTCGGGGAACTTGGCTATCTTAACAGTTCATGTCTTAGAGAAAGTATTATTTTAATGTTTTAGAGTTCCTCGAGGGATAAATTCACGCTTTTGTAGCAAAACTCAGTGACAGATGTTTCTGTTGGTTTCCGACCGCCATGCTGGTGCCCATACGGATGGGCACCAGCATGGCGTCTCCACACAAATCTCTATAAATTTGGGTAAAATATTTCTCCGCATATCTCGCATAAGAAAAATTGCTGGGACCAGAACTTTGGCGAGAATCTTTGCATACTTACCTTCTTTCATTTCCCAGATTCTGGACTTTATCTATTGACCGGTTTTGATTTTGATTTTGATCTATTTTGAATTGCGTGACACTGAAAACCAGCAATTACTACGAAAATAGCCCAATAACGAATAAAGCGATAGAAGCATCTCTATTTAGTAAATAACTTTCAGTTGTTTGCCCCGCAGAAATCACTGGAATGTTCTAGGAAGAAGTCAAAACCACTAATTGTGTAATGTTTGTTTTGGTGTGACGTCTGTAAGAAAACACCCTTTCCGTTATGGCTATCTTTAAAACTGAGAACGGGGAATCAGGGAATAGGAATGGAGAATGGGGAACGGGGAACGGGGAACGGGAAACGGGGAACGGGGAACGGGGAACGGGGAACGGGGAACGGGGAACGGGGAACGGGGAACGGGGAACGGGGAACGGGGAACGGGGAATCTTTAAAATGGGGAATCTTTAAAAGCGGGAATCTTTAAAATGGGGAATCTTTAAAAGCGGGAATCTTTAAAATGGGGAATCTTTAAAAGCGGGAATCTTTAAAATGGGGAATCTTTAAAAGCGGGAATCTTTAAAAGCGGGAATCTTTAAACTGGGGAATCTTTAAAAGCGGGAATCTTTAAAACGGGGAATCTTTAAAGTGGGGAATATTTAATAGCGTTAATCTTTTCCGAAAAGTGAACGAGAATCTCTCAGTTTCCCACCGGAAGTTATTTATTCTGTCTCATGTATCAACTCAACAGGTACAGAGACAGTTGTGGAATTTATTCATTGTAATTTTATTGCACGCTATTAAAGCACATCGGTTTAGCGGGATAATGGAGCGGTTCAAATCTCGATTCTCACTCTTTGAAATCCGCTAGACCGACCAAAGAATCGAACTGCCTGGATTTACCTTAACTCCGGACTGTGACGTTTAGTTTCGCAGCGATGGATATTTGTCGTAGCCTTATCATGTGCTAATGGAAGGACTTACGACTTAACGACAAATATATGGCAGGGAAAACACGTTTTTGGTTGTTTAATCGATAACTCAACAGTCCCCTAAATCTGGTTTTCACATGACGTCGCTAAAATTCAAACTACAAAACTATTAATCATCCTGAGATTTTACTTTCATGATGTGTAAGAGCAGCTGAAAACTAATAGTCATACAAGTTTTTGCTCCAAGTGGGTTCTTGGTTTTGTAATAGACTACGCTTGAATTTCTAAGCTTTTGCGTGACGCGGCAATTACATGACGGGCAAGAAAGCTGTCATGTTGGTTAAAAGAGTGACTTATTTCGGAGAATTTGGCTATCTGAACAGTTCATGTCTTAGAAAAAGTATTATTTTTGACATGTTTTTGAGTTCCTGAAGAGATAAATTCACGCTTTTGTAGCAAAACTCAGTGACAGATGTTTCTGTTGGTTTCCGGCCGCCATCCGGATGGGCGCCAGCATGGCGTCTCCATCAAAATCTCTATAAATTTGGGTAAAAAAATTCTCCGCATATCTTGCGTAAGAAACATTGCTGTGACCTGAATATTGGCGAAAGCCTTTGCATATTTACCTTCTTTCTCTTCAAGATTCTGGACTTTATCATTTGAACTGTTTTGATTTTGATTTTGATTTATTTTGAATGGCGTGACACTGAAAACCAGCAATCAAGTAATTCGATGCTCGATGCCCGAACGATGTGACGGCGAATTTCGCGTATAATCCGTCATTGCGTGATTAATGATATCTCTTTCTGCGCTATGCAGTCATGCGAAGACAATTACAAGTGCCCACTGCATTCACTTTAAAGAAGAAAGAATCGGTCGCTTTGAAGGTCTTCCACACTTTAAGTGGAATGATCTCGGCGAACAAGATGTGACAGGAGAAGGGTCGTTTGGAGCCGTTTTTATCACAAAAACCAGGAACAAGGACGGAAAGTCGAAACAGTGGTTGACAAGAAATCACCCGCTTTTAAAGATTCCCGCTTTTAAAGATTCCCCATTTTAAAGATTCCCGCTTTTAAAAATTCCCCATTTTAAAGATTCCCGCTTTTAAAGATTCCCCATTTAAAGATTCCCGCTTATAAAGATTCCCCATTTTAAAGATTCCCGCTTTTAAAGATTCCCCATTTTAAAGATTCCCGCTTTTAAAGATTCCCCATTTTAAAGATTCCCGCTTTTAAAGATTCCCCATTTTAAAGATTCCCGCTTTTAAAGATTCCCCATTTTAAAGATTCCCCGTTCCCCGTTCCCCATTCCTATTCCCTGATTCCCCGTTCTACGTTTTAAAGATAGCCGTTATGGAAAGCATATTATCACTCGTTTGACTGGCTTAAACTGAAACTGAAAACTACAGAAAAACGCGAAGGTCATCAATGATTATTACAGATGTTGAGATAGGCACTTTTTACGGATGACTTATCTACAATTGCTTCAGTCACGAAACCTTGATGCAATGTTGAATATTTGGATCATGTGTATTTTGTGCACCCCTCGACCGACATATCGACCGACACTCGACCGATGTATCGGTCGACATATCGACCGACACTCGGCCGATGTATCGGCCGAGATATGGGATCAGTTTTTGTTTCTGGGCAACCGACCTCGGTTCTGAAAAACTGTCCTCGGAAAAAAATCTGTCCTCGGTTACAGAATGTACGGTCGGTAAACTGTCCTCGGTTGGTGTCCACGTAACGTCCACGGTATTAACCGAGCCTGGGATTCACGAACCGACTTCATTTTATAAACCGTACAGGGTTGCCTTTATCCGACCTCGGTTTTGTGTTGTTTCATAACCGTGCTCGGTTTCCAGATTACGTCCATGGTGATAACCGCCGACCCTAGAGAATACACAAACCGTATTCGGTTTTGATTTTACATTAAACCGAGCTCGGTTGTATATGCATTCGTGGCCCAACTCGGTTTAATAATTGTCTTGACCGTACACGGTTTCCTTTTTTTTTTTTTTAAAAAAAAAAAAAAATTAAAGCGAGCTCGGTTTTGGACCGTGTCCCGGCGATCTGAGTTCATGGCCCTAGCCTAGTCCGGCTGTGTGATTTTTGACTGACCCCCCGCCCACCCCACTCCAAACCCTTCCACGTAGCGGTCCGGTTAGATGGTCTCTGACTGCATCTCCCCCACCCCCCCTTCCCCCCCAAAAAAACAGTAAAAAAACCTTGTTTTTCTATTAATTTCCATTTTCTTTAATAGTATTCACCCGAATTTTTCTTTTCTTCTAATTTTTACTCAGGTTGCAAAAAGAGGCCGGATGCATGATATGTTGGTCTTGCCTTATAAATTTGATGAAAGTAACGCGAAACTAACTTTAACTTTATTTATTTGTCTCGACCTATTTTATGTTATATTTTACCATTTGTAGGTCCATAAAGCACATGCCAGTTGTATAATTGATTTCGTTCGACTGAATTTTACAATCACACCTTTATAACAATTGATTTTCATGAATACACCCTTTTGCTAATGCTGGCTCAAGTCTCTTGTGGGGGCAAAATATGATCTATTTAATGAATTGATGAAGCCATTTTTGACCGAGTGATCACTTCTTGCCCCCACAAGGAAATGGAACTGGAAAATATTTACATTAGCAAATTGGCCTATTTAATCATCGATCAATTCAACGCATTGCTTCCTTTTTGATTTGCGTGTCATTAGTTTTTGTTTCTCTATTACTCCTAATTTTGCTAAAACAATAAATTTTCTTACGTACCTCTTTATCATTAATTTGTTTGAAATGTTGGAGACTGGAAGTTTCGTAATTTTTAGAAAAAAAAGGAATAAATCCAGTCGCATTCGCAGTCGCGTCGTCCTCACTGCTTAAGCTCCCAGTATTAGTCAACTCAACTGGAACCTCACAAATTTAACAAATTGGTCTCAGTTTTTTATGCGTTTGATGATAAATTGCGTCATAACACTGTCAAAGTGGTTCCCCAGTAAACGTTGACTATGTTATGACGAAATTTATCATCAATAAGAGGACAGACGCATAAAAAACTGACGTCATTTGTTTCGTACATTAACAAGACCCCAGAATGGTCAAATGCCGGGAATAAATTAGGGGAAAAGACGCCATTAACTTGTCCTAAACAAAGTGAATTTTATTCATAATGACGCGAACATTGTCAATAGCTTTTCGCCTTTTTTTGATTGGCAACTAAAAACAGTCCATAAAATTTCATTGGTTAAAAAGTTGGCAGTTTGACAGCTCGAAGCTGAACTTGAAAGCTTTCGTACATTAAAAGTTCATCCGTCTGTACTCTCATTGATGAAGAAAATGAGCCAATCTGAGCTCGAGAAATTGGACAGTTATTGTAAAAATTTAATTGTACGAAATTTAAACTTTCGATGGCTTGCCTTCGTATTATTATTTTTTTGGGGGTCCATTCCTTACATGACCGTGAAAGTTATGTCATTGTGATTGGCTGTGAGGAAGCCAATTTATCGTTCGCAATTTTCTCAGTCACATAATTAATGGGTAATCGTGAGAAAGCGTCTTGAATATGCTTACTTATATGTTTCAACTCTATTAAAAGGCCAAAATGGACAGTTACCGCTTAAAAGGGTTGAGCTGAATAGAGTTTAAAACAGTATAAAAGACCTTATCGGGACTTTGATCACTGGCCGCCTAATAGGGGTGGCCGTTTTTGTAGACTTAAAAATGATTTGAATGTAATTTGTTGTTTTAGTTAATTGTTACTTCTTAGGGATGAAAAAAAATTTCAAGGTAAGTCCATAAATCAAGATCTTGGTACTTCTAAGGGATTATGTTCAACTTTTTTTTTCACAAGCGACCCCGTTCTTTCTTATGAGATTCCCACCCGGGTGGTTTTTACCGTGCTTTGCAGTTAGTATAAGTTTAAAGTACCGGAATATCGGTTGGAAACTGTAGCGGGAAAATGGCAAGGAAATTGCGCATAATTACTTGATAGTTGCCCCCTCTCCACTGCCGCCACATTCTCTCGTCCAGGTAGGATTGTAGATCTTCTCTGCGCAGCCCCTTTCTCCTTTTCTGCCCCAGTTTCAGCTGACTCCACGCGGATTCCACCTCCTGTGTGTGCACCCCTGTTCGTGGATCCACAAAATTGTGAGCGTGCACAACAACTCGGTGCCTATTGACATGGGGCAAAAGTTGCAGTCTTCTGTATGCGCCCCAATCATCACTGTGCACTTCTGTACCTGGCAGAACGCATCTTTGAATGATGGGCAGAAGAGTTGCCGCATTCCTTCTAGCCACCACTTGGAAATAGCCTCTTGCGGGACTGTACTCGCATGAGACTATGCCAAACACCCACGAGTCACGAGCAGCCCTCCTTCCCCTGTTGTACTGCAAAGATATTAGAAATGTTACTTGATTATTTGTTTCTTATAAGGGCAATATTGCAAAAGATGGCATAGTTACTAAGCCAGAAAACAGCATCATAGCTGTCATTTTTTTATGTATTCTAGTAAACTGCGTATTATAGTACACTGTGAAATTTATTTTTGTTGGACTTAATTTTCGCGATTGGTTGAGTGTATAGACCATAAAAATGAGGTTACTTGAAACGCAAAATATGTCAATTAGAATATGTGGCCTTCAACCGTAAAATCTGTGACCTTATGAGTTGTCTATCGTACGTGTGCGGAGTTTAGCTCTACTAAAAGAGTTGAGACCATAAGAGTACATGGTCGCGTTGTTAAATTTACCAAATTACTCCCAGAATGATTCAGTACAGTACCGTTTTGAAATATAGCTTTGCAAACTATTCCATTCATTATTTTGACTCTTTCGAGAAATTTTGCAAATTTTCAAGATAATCATTTATCAAATATTTAAATCGAATTTTCGCGAAACTTTCCTCTTCGGAGGGTCCTGATGGGGAAAAATTGAGCTGGGATTCTGGTCTACTTCAGTACCCCCTCGGCAATTTTTACGATATTTTAAGTTTCCGCTCAAACAATTTACAAGGAGGAATTTAATTTCGTTTTGAAAAACATTAGCGAAGCAGAATTGGTTTCACAACGTCAAACCTCGGTAGTTCGAAGGCTGGATAACGCTATCCTTCGGATAAATCGCTATCCAGTGAATAGGCGTTAACTAAACAAACCACGCTATTCACTGGATAGTGATTTATCCAGTGGATAACGTTATCCACCTTTGGAACAGCCCGTACCCGATGCAATGTAATGATACAGATTAAACGATGCGCTCATTTCTTTTTGCATAGCGCTTACCTTTGCTTTGTGGTTAAATTTACTTTCGTCACATTTAACTACAGCACCCGGACCACCAAATGGTATTATTGGACGAGTCTGCAGGTCCATGGAGCACACATCTTGTAGACGTCTGCATATTCGTGAGACCAAACTTGCTCTCAAATTCAGGCTTCGCAAAATTCTTCTTTGCGAGTCATCCAGAATGAAGTAATAGATGACCTTGAGAAGCGTGACAAGTGGCACCTTTGGAAATTCAGCGAAGAAAGTATTGGTTCGTAAACTCCGTCGTTTTCTGCAACCACTGCATCGCCTGAAGAATATAGATGTTAACTGGTATCAAGGAAAAAGTTTTACACTTCAAAATCAAACTACAGAATCAGTAGAGTTGTCAATTTGTCAATGGTTTGTTAACTTTGACATCTCATCTGTGCGCATCTCAAAAACAACTTTTCCGCTTTCTTTTCGCCTTGGCCAAGGAGACATGCGACTCATGCAAGTCAGTTGGTGTTGCATTTTTAATTCAAAAGTTAATGGCGCGCTTACGTGTTATTTGTTGAAATCTTTTTTTATTTCGGCACAGTAAAAACTTTAAATTGGCTTTCTGTGTTTACGGATTTATTAAAGTACTAAAAAGAAAGCGTTCTTATTGTTTGTGGCTGATGTTCGATTTTCTTCAATTCAATTCGGTTAAATTTTCCAATACAGCACATCCATACTTTCTCGATACCTATTTTAAGCAGAGAGCTTCTGTGATATTAGTAGTTTTTTGCGTGGAAACTGTTCAGATACTCGATTTTCTTGACAAACTGTCACCGCGTAAATCCAAACACTGATTGTAACCCCAGTGCAAACAATGGGATTTGAGGGAAATACTCCCAAGAAAGCCTATGCGAAAATCGTCAATTTTGCTCCATACATTTACCACAATTTGTGAAAAGCAATTGCGTATGCGTCGTCTTTGCAACAATACATTATAACTGAGCTTTCGATGCAACTATCTAGCCTTATTTAAAAATCTGTGATGGACGGAGTTTTCCTTTTATAAAATATAATCCCGTGGTTGACCATTTTTTCTCAAGCTTCCGTCGGCTCGCGCGCTAATGAACAGATCCCGAAACTTTGCATCATCAGAGCGCGCACGGTAATGAAACGGCTGTATCAGGGATCCACCTTCACATTTAAGACAACTTTAAAAAGCACCCGTACTAGCTTAAGCAATTCTCAATCCTTATCCTTGCCTTATAATTGCAT
Organism: Orbicella franksi; assembly: GCF_964199315.1. Lineage (NCBI taxonomy): Eukaryota > Metazoa > Cnidaria > Anthozoa > Scleractinia > Merulinidae > Orbicella > Orbicella franksi. Next base: position 35,101,441 of record NC_138145.1, on the reverse strand, counting down.
TTGGCCATATTTATGCAGATGGCAACTAACAGATATTCTGTGGTAGCATCTGTTACTCTCGTGTCATGCTCGCATTATTCGCCGTACTGCCACTTTAATATTACAAGCGAAGCAGCGCATTATATTGCGTGGAATGATCCATGGTGTGTCCAGGCCCTTACATTACGTTCTCACTTAACTAACAATAAGACCCAACTCATCTTGATTTAAAGTGCAAGCAAACGACAACGCTTAACTTACCACAGAAATCCATCTACATGGTTACCGGTCCTCTCTGTCAATTCCATTTCACGATTACACTGTGCGCATTGTAGAGGATCAGGTAGTAAATAGCATCTTTGAAGCCACTGTATCACATTCAATGGAGGTTCCCTTTCGAAGTCGTTGAGTTCGCTCAAGTTCATGTCGTTGTACTATCGAGCTCCGTGCGATTTGCCTCCACTATTGGCGTTTCAATTTTTAGCCACGCTGCCACACGCCCGCTTATGACCCTTCTATAGACCGAACTACTGGTCCCGAGGGACCAATCTCTTTTATCATTCCGAACCGACTCCACACTTTATTATTTCGATTTAGTTTTTAATTTAAAAAAGGCGTATGTTTTGCTCTTTTCACTTTTACTTGTGGCTGCCTTCACCTCTCAAACCCTGCTGTGAAATAAAAAACACATCGGTAACAAGACAAGACAGTCGCGCTTGTAAACTTAAAAAACAAAATAAAACAGTTAAATCTAAAACAAAAGAATACGATCGAAGCACAATGTCTCACCTCTTTGTTTTCCTTGCCTTCTGCGGCGTGTACGGAAATAATTTGCATGATAGATAACCAGCTGAATAAGTTCTCCTCCCTGACTATTCAGGGCTTGATTACGTGGCGAACTTCAGTCTGGTAAGCTTTGATAATAACTCTTCTAAAAAGGGGCTTTCGAGTTTTCAGCCTGGACTAAAATTGAAATTTGGAATTTGCAGTGAGCAGCTTTTTCCGCGAAAAGCTTTTCTGATTTTAGCTACTTCGTTGATGCAAATGATTTAAATACTTTTGGCCATCTTTATTTCTTTCTGCATAGTCATCCATAGGATGTGCACTTAGTTTTCTCTTACTATTTCGCGAATTTTCATGAATTTCACTCTGTTCATAAACTTAGTCCATGACTTTATTTTGTCCAAAAACATTCAAGCCCACCTGAAATTTTTCAGGAATATTCTAAATGCTTTAATGAAATCGATTTCTTGTGAGTGGTCAGTTACAGATTTGAGTTTCGTTCACTTCGTGGTTTACGTCACGCTCGATTTACAACGGGTTCTATTTAACAAATAAAGAAGCCTAAGCCATGTATTACACTGTGATAAAACACGACGGGCATTTGATAACACGAGGGAAATGTAGAAAAGACTCGCCTGCGGCTCGTGTTTTCTACTTTTCCGGCGTGTTCTCAAATGTCCAGAGTTTTTTATGAAAGTGTAATACACGGCTTACGCTTCTTCATTTGCTTTATGATATAGAGGTAATGTGGCAAAAAAAAAAAAAAAAAAAAACGCTTTTTCTATGTTTTATATTCTGATAAAACATGGGTTTTTGACCAATCAGAGCGCGCGCAGGGTCTTATCTATATTATAAAAATGTGCACGCATGCTAAAGGACAAAAGCCCAATAAGTAATCTGCGCGGGCTCCAAGGAAAACATCGGTGCTTTTCAATATTTTGTGACCTCACCATGAGCACAAAAAGCAAAACATCGCGAAACCCGAAAAAAGGACCAGGGTCTTTCATTACATTCACTTGAAGCAGAGCAGAAGTTTAAAAGATAGAACCTATCTATGTTTTTATATACATACATATTTTTTGCAGTTCTACCTATGCATGAGTATTTGGTATCGTTTCCACGCAGTTCAACCCACCTGCCTATTATGAAAAGATACCTCCTTCCCGGTACTGAAATACATATAGACGACTGGCAGGCACATGCAAGACTGCCCATTGTCTCTGCTCATCGTGTCGTGGTACACGCCCGTCACATTTCGTAGACCCAAGAACAGGTGTTCATACTCAGGAGGTTGAATCCTATTGGAGTCAACCTAAACTTGGTCAAAAGCGAAAGAAAGGACTTAGAAGGGAGGTCTTACAATCATACATCGACGAGAGAATGTGGCGTCAGAGAAGAGGAGGAAGTCATCGGTGCTTCATGCGATATTTTATTGCAATTGTCCCTCCACGTTTTCCTACCGATAACCCAGTGCTCTGATAAATTATAGTTATTATTTCCTTCTTAAGTTTGACCTCACGAAAGTTGTTTCTTTCTTACTCTACTCTTACTATCTAACTTGATTGAACATTATTGAGGCCCTGTTAGGGGTTTTAGGGATAAGGGATAACTGAGTAAATAATTATAGGGTTACGGGATGACTGAGCTAGTTTTAGGGATAACAAAACATTGCTTTGATTTCTCAATTGACACTTGTTTGGTCGCTTTTGCCAATGATCTGCATCACCGGCGACCGGTGACTAACAGTAACGGGTCATTTATCAGTCCAAATTCAAGCAAGATGGGTCAAATGTAGATTTGCTCCCAGGGTCTTTTATTCGGTCAACCACTGACCTCATGGCGCACGTGTAACACGGGCATCACATGATCACTCATCACTGAGAGCCCAAAGGGGGGGACCGCTGAATGTTAGTTTTTAACCGAAAATCCTCCCAACCCCCCTCCCAGACGATAAATAATGACCTGTCCCTTATCTTTTAAGAAACGGATCACTTAACACTTTAAAATTGTCACCTAAATTCCCAAGATAAGTAATTTGGGGGATAACAATCTCGGTAATTGTCAGGTGAAGGGATACCAGCCCATGGAATTTTAGGGAAAAGGGAATACTACGCCTCCCGCCTCCCTAACAGGGCCTCGTTAATTAGAAGCTTGACGATGTACAACGTAGATGTCCATACATTGGGATCTCCCAATGGGATCGAGGAGTCAATTTCGAATTTGCATTTGATGTTCGGAGAAGCTGAAGTTCGGAACTTTTTAGTCATGCAAGTTCTGCTTCAATGCGTATGCCCGTTGCTTTTCAATTGGTGACTTTAAGGGACCGTTCATTTATTTTTCATTACCCTCTGCTTTCACTGTCAGTCATAGCCCCATTACTTGTCTAGACTTGTTTGTAAGAGAGATATCTCTCCAACAATAGAGAGAACAGTACACTGCCTGAAACTGTCCAGTAGCAGAACAGTATTTGTCTAATAGGTGACAAAAAATCTGACCGGTTTGTTTCCACGACTATTTGATGAAACCTTTGCCACCCCCCAATAAAAATACTTCATAACATGGCATGACACTGAGTTTTTTATTTCAAATTCTCGATAGCTGTTCCTACTTCCTTAATAAACTGCATAACACTTAAAATAATTTTAGAAAAATATGCATTCTAATGTATCATTCAATGTGTACCCCTATAATCGTGCTAAGTAACAGGATTAAAAATGTTTTGGTTTTTATTTCAGAAACCTTGTTCACACATTTCAATAGAAAAAAAAAACATACCTAACAAAGGAGAAATTCAAAATTTAACTATTCTCATTGTTTGAAACTTGCAATTACTGATCACATTGATCTACGTATCAACTGACATTTTACATTATTTAACATAATCAATAGTAATAAAGCATTTATCAAGTTATTTAATATGGAGCTATAGTCAATATAACACAGAAAATTATAGGCTCTAAAAACATACACACAATATATCCCCTCCCCCCCCTCCAAAGAAAACGTACATATAGGGCATTCCAGGGAATAGGCCCACTAATGAAAAGGGAATTTTCAGAAACTAAAGCCCTGAGGGCTTACTTGAGAAATTTAATAGTAGTCTACTATTAACATTATTTTTAACTAAACCTATCGCATAAACTATAAACAAGACATACAGTCCTCAGCGACTAAACTAATTTCAAGACAATGAAAACTCACACCTAGAAAATATTGATTTCCTTCGGTTTTACAGTTTATATACATTATTTGTTGGATGGACTAATCACGGATCATGCGCAGTGATATTATTATGCTGATATTATTATTAACGCCAAATGTAATAGTAACTAAGATGTTACTATCACATTTTGTGGGGTAACAGGTATGCTAGAGTTATATACAGGAGATGCAATCCTGTTCCTGCAAAACTAAAATCATTCTCACCAGTTTGGCAAACTTAATCAGCTCACAACAAAAAAACCTAGTTACCATAGAAAATTCAGATATGTTTCTTTTCTATACTTTACTTTGTTGGGTGTCAACTAATCACATATCACAGTGATATGCTAAAATGATAAACACAACATACAATGCAGGTCCTGTGACAAAACTCATATTCACCAGTTCACAATGATGAAAATAACAAGGCGTTTAGGTTGGTTAACAACTTGTTTGTTTTTTTTTTGTTTTGTGAGCTAATACAATATCACACTAATTTTGGTTTAATATACTCTTTCAATTACACCCACCTTTCTATAAATAAATTTAGGTTTCTCAGGTTCAATTTTACTCTGATGGTTTCAATGTTGTTATCCTTTGTTTCAAACACATTATCATGCATCAACTACAACCAATAACAAAGGAAAATAAATAGAAAGAAGAACCACCACATATACCATGAACTGCTGCTTATAAGCACCAGACTTTACAACTGCAGATGGACAGGCTTATAAACGGAGGGGCTTATATCTGGTTGAGGGAGGGGGAGGGGCTTTCAAGATAAATGAACACCATTTTGTAATTATGGTATTTAAATAGGTTGCATTCATTTCATTTTAATCCCAAGGGGGCTTATATCTGGGAAGCCTTAAAATCGGAAGTAAATAGACCTATAGATAGGGGGCTTGAAGCAGCAGTGTATGGTATATCTGACTGGAATGAGAAAATCAGTTACAGAACCAAATATAAATAAGGCAAAAGTAAAAAAAAAAACATTTGTAAAAGTTCACTCATTCGCCATCTCCAGGGCAAATCCTTTTCTCCGATGGCTCATCAAACTGGCTGTTTCCCTTATTTTTTCTTTTTTTATTTTTCTTCTTCTTCTTCTTTTTATTTTTTTTCTTCGGGTTTAAGTTTGTCTCGTCTGTAAGAAAGAATTGATACTCAGTTAATCATATATACTTCATAACATTTCTTGCATCCTTTCCTATTTTCGGCAGCTGGGCACAAGCAGATTACTTGAGTATGATATTTTTGGGTGCATACAGTTTGATAGATAAAAATACAATTATTGCACTTTAAAACAACACTCTGAGATAAACATGAAATGATTTAATATGCCATAAATACTTAAAACCCTTGTTAGCATTTTAAAGAGTTTGATCTAAAAGTCAAAATTGTTTTTTTTGATTTATTGAAACTAATTGAATAGCATACCTTTAGGGTCTTCAAGAGTGTCTTCCAACAGCTCTCCATCCACTGCCACACCTGGCCCAAACTGAACCTTAAGACATGAAATCCATAGTGGAAGTATGACAGTAGAAAAAATGCTAACTGTCATACTCCCACTAAATATATATAGCAGCTGGACTGCTGGTTCATGCATTTAATGTTTTATCTTTATTTATTTATTCATTAGTTTTGGTCTGGCCAGTCCAGTTCAATCTGATCCAGTCTAGCCAGACAAGTTTGATCCAGTCCAGCCCTACTAGTCTGGTCAAGTAGAAATTAAAATTAAGCTAATTAAAATTAAGCTAATTCCAGTCCAGTCCGGTCCAGTCCAGCCAGTCCAGTCCGATCCGGTCCAGCCAGTCCAGTCCGGTCCAGTCTAGCCAGTCCAGCACGAGTCAGTCCAGCCAGTCCAGTCCGGTCCAGTCCAGCCAGTCTATTCCAGTCCAGTCCAGCCAGTCCAGTCCAGTCCAGCCAGTCCAGTCCGATCCGGTCCAGCCAGTCCAGTCCAGTCCAGTCCAGCCAGGCCAAACCAGTCCAGTCCAGCCAGTCCAGTCCGGTCCAGTCCAGCCAGTCCAGTCCGATCCAGTCCAGCCAGTCCAGTCCGATCCAGTCCAGCCAGTCCAGTCCGATCCGGTCCAGCCAGTCCAGTCCAGTCCGGTCGAGCCAGACCAAACCACTCCAGTCCAGCCAGTCCAGTCTGGTCCAGTCCAGCCAGTCCAGTCCGATCCAGTCCAGCCAGTCCAGTCCGATCCGGTCCAGCCAGTCCTGTCCGGTCCGGTCCAGCCAGACCAAACCAGTCCAGTCCAGCCAGTCCAGTCTGGTCCAGTCCAGCCAGTCCAGTCCGATTCGGTCCAGCCAGTCCAGTCCGGTCCAGTCCAGCCAGTCCAGTCCGATCCAGTCCAGCCAGTCCAGTCCGATCCAGTCCAGCCAGTCCAGTCCGATCCAGTCCAGCCAGTCCAGTCCGGTCCAGTCTAGCCAGTCCAGCCCAAGTCAGTCCAGCCAGTCCAGTCCGGTCCAGTCCAGCCAGTCCAGTCCGGTCCAGTCCAGCCAGTCCAGTCCAGTCCAGTCCAGCCAGTCCAGTCCAGTCCAGCCAGTCCAGTCCAGTCCAGTCCAGCCAGGCCAAACCAGTCCAGTCCAGCCAATCCAGTCCGGTCCAGTCCAGCCAGTCCATTCCAGTCCAGTCCAGCCAGTCCAGTCCAGTCCAGCCAGTCCAGTCCGATCCGGTCCAGCCAGTCCAGTCCAGTCCGGTCGAGCCAGACCAAACCACTCCAGTCCAGCCAGTCCAGTCCGGTCCAGTCCAGCCAGTCCAGTCCGATCCAGTCCAGCCAGTCCAGTCCGATCCGGTCCAGCCAGTCCTGTCCGGTCCGGTCCAGCCAGACCAAACCAGTCCAGTCCAGCCAGTCCAGTCTGGTCCAGTCCAGCCAGTCCAGTCTGATTCGGTCCAGCCAGTCCAGTCCGGTCCAGTCCAGCCAGTCCAGTCCGATCCAGTCCAGCCAGTCCAGTCCGATCCAGTCCAGCCAGTCCAGTCCGATCCAGTCCAGCCAGTCCAGTCCAGTCCAGTCTAGCCAGTCCAGCCCAAGTCAGTCCAGCCAGTCCAGTCCGGTCCAGTCCAGCCAGTCCAGTCCAGTCCAGTCCAGCCAGTCCAGTCCAGTCCAGCCAGTCCAGTCCAGTCCAGTCCAGCCAGGCCAAACCAGTCCAGTCCAGCCAATCCAGTCCGGTCCAGTCCAGCCAATCCAGTCTGATCCAGTCCAGCCAGACCAGTCCAGTCCAGTCCAGCCAGTCCAGTCCGGTCCAGTCCAGCCAGTCCAGTCCGATCTGGTCCAGCCAGTCCAGTCCAGTCCAATCCAGCCAGGCCAAACCAGTCCAGTCCAGCCAATCCAGTCCGGTCCAGTCCAGCAAGACCAAACCAGTCCAGTCCAGCCAGTCCAGTCCGATCCAGTCCAGCCAGTCCAGCCAGTCCAGCCAGTCCAGTCCAGTCCGGACAAAGTACATCCAGTCTAGTCCAGTCCCGACAAAGTCCTGCCAGTCCATTCCAATCCAGTCTAGCCAGTCAGTCTAACTAGTCTGATCCAATCTAATCAAGTGAGTCTAGTCAATTTAAGCTAAGTCTAGCCTGAGCCAGTCCAGTCCAACCAGTCTAGTCCAATCCAATTTAGGCAGTCCGGTCCGATCCAGCCAAGCTGTACATACCTCTTCTTTACTTTCATCATGTGAAGATTCTTCATCGTCATGCTTCTGGAAAATATTTGAAATTAACTGTTAGCCTTCTGTTTCCCCAACTGGACACAAGTGTATATTGCCAGAGAACTCCAGCTCCTTAAAATATACTGCAATTAGACCTTTAGCTCCTTCAAATACTGTATTTAAAATCCCATGTTAAAGCCAGCCCCTGGTTATAAGTCTGACACATATAAGCCCTTCTATTTGCTAAGAAAAATATTATTCCAGACATAAGCACCCACCCCCTCTCCCCGATATAGCCCATCTAATGCATAAGTGCATTCCTTTTCCATTTCTCTACACACATCAAAATTTTAGTTGAAAGTTATAGGCTAATAGCTAAGGATAAAAGGCTATTAATAGGGTAGTACGGTAATATGGTAATAGGTCTAAATGAAATGGCATTTTAGCTTTAAATTGTTTGGCAGATACGTTTTATCTCATCATTCCGAAAAATTTAATTTAGTACGATTATACATACCCCCACTAAGCCCCCCCTCCCACCCCTAAGGGAGTTAGCCCTCTGGGCTAAAGCGTGGGATTTTATAGTATACTGATTCACAGGAAAGGAGTCAACTTATTCATACTTGATTTGAAGATGCCTCTTCTGGTCTAATGTTGGGGTTGAATCTATTAAAACAAAGTGAAATACAGATGGAGTCAACACTTAATGCAACACTTGTGCTCAAAAATCATAAAGTAAATAAACTTGACTTGCAGGAAAACTATCCTAGGTAGTTTTATTGATTTACACCTGGCCACCTTCACCATAATCCCATTCCTTTTCCATCATCCTCATTATGAAATCTCTTATTTTAACTCGTAACTGTACTGGGAGAATGTTTATAGGGCCATTACATTCTCACAGTATAGCTGCACTTGGTTATTGAGATGTATATGTATTACTTCCTGTATAGATCAACAAAGCAATCTTCATTAAGAACAATACCTATTATTGTTATTGTTTTTAATGACAAGTACATACAGAATATGTTAGAAAAATCTATATAAAGAGCTGAAAAAAGTATTTATAAATAAAATATGTCCCCTTTAGTGACCAATGACGCACATTACTTGTTTCAATGTCGTTTGATTATGTTACCTTCCATTCCTCAGGCCACTGATTACTTCCAGTGCAGCCTCTACTGCCTCTCTTACTCTTCCCTCTACCATGCTTGTTTCTAAAAGCAATCAGATTTGCACTACTGAAGAGCTTCTGACAATAATATACTGTCTTTAACACTGAAATGTGGCAGCAAAATCGGGAGAGCAAATGCACTTTGTTACAGGCATCGATTTCAGCTAAGACTAGCAAATTATGTTCCTTTGGGGGCTAATTGTGGATACATCGTTGGGGTTCTCGACCCTTACTTCAGGGGGTGGGGTTGGTTTGAATTTTTGTCCATAGTGTCAAGTCACTCTGACAGGTGCTGAGTGGAGAAAATGAACTATACTTCTAACAGTACTCATTCTTGCCTTTAAAGTGCATGGAATTTCCCAAAGCTGAGTGGCTTTATTGTCTTGGCAGAACCCTGCATCATTGCCGTGAGGGAGGGGAGGGTGATATGTTCAGAGTGCCACGTGGCCCACGGGGAAGAGGAGGGGTGTCTGGGGAGTTAAGGTGGCAAATTTAATACAGAAGCCATTTCTTCCCATTTTGACAAAATAATTTGATTAAATATTGACATCTGTGAAATTGGTCCCTTGAGAGCTTCTTTTAAATTTGCTGCAGTTAATTATCATACCATGAAACTGAGTACCATCTCTGAATTGTCAGCCTATATTTGTGTATTGCAAAGCAGAAAAATGGTTACAGATATAATATATCATCCAACCAACCAAATGAAATAGTGCCATAAAGTCTGTCGTAAACTACTGAATTTGAACAAAAACGATAATTAAGTAACTTCATACCATCAAAGATCTCGACACACTGTGGTACATGGCTGCCTGGTGCTAGGATCAGTAGGCTCAAGGCATTACCCAGACCATATTTTGTTGTAACTGTGAGAAGAGGCAAAGTTATAATTACAGTTATGGAAATAATAAAAATATTATATTCTTTCTTCATTGAAGAAGTGTGTTGAAAAGCCAAGGGTCTTGCAACTCACAGATTATGCACTTAATTATTAATAATCCACTTGAAGGTTAGATGTGGATTTCATTTTGGCCTAATACAACTGAATATTGTAGACTAAGAGGTGCAATGAACTACCTTTAGAGTCTTCACAAGTCACCACTATCAAATGTAGTTCAATATTCCTCCTTTTCAGTGACAATTATTTGTTGCTGTTAGAGGGTCTTTTTGTTTTATCTATTTAGTACGATTAAATCAAAAACCACAAGCAGAGATTAGTGAGTGGTGGTTATGAGCCACTACCCACTAATTATCTGCTAAGTTCACCATTAAATAGACTGAAAAAAGAATGTTCATAATCAACCACCATTTCCTGGAAGTTTTTTTCTATGGGATCATGGGCATAATTTGATAGGCAATAAATAGAAACCATTGATGTTATGACACTTTAATGGGGCCTTCTACAGTAGGTGCATGTACGAGGATAAATGGAAGACTGACAATAATATAATTATCAAGTGATAATACCTTTCTTTCCCTCTTTTGAGTGGCTGTCAGCCAACCAAAAGTAACAGTTTTCCAACTGGTTACTGATGTTATTTAAAATCCTAAAGAAAGAAAAAAGACGGTTATTTGATTAATGATAATTTATGATATATACATTTTTGTAATGACAATAATAATTATTATTGACATTAATCAGCTGGTGGCTTGTTAAGCATCTTGACATCTTGCCTTGCTGTTGCAGTTCAAAGGAAAATGTGCATAAGCAAGAGAGCAATTCTAGTATTAATTTTTTTTAGTTTGGCAGTAATTTTTGCATTTAATCTAAACAAGTTGGAACATGAATTACCACATGCATACAATGGACCTGTCTACAGAATTAATGTAGACATATTGATAGCGTATGTCAATCTTGTGTTAGAAAACATTCAAATTTGGTATTAATGTTGATTTTCTATGTCTTCCATGAAACAGAAATAATTAAACATTTAACTGGATTGGAAATTTTTAAACCAAGGACAGTAGTTAATCTTGCATTGTAAGATATAATGACAGAAAAACATGTACTCACTTCAAAAGTTTACCTATGTTGGACGCTTGCGAATGTGTTGACAAAACAGTCAATACACAAACAGCCAAGTCTTGTTTTGATTGTTTCATCAACTACAACAGAAAGCAGAAAAGAAAACTGAATAAGCTGAACATGCAATTATTCAACAATCTTCTGAACCCCTCGATCTAAGGATCAATTAAAATTTTATGAAAATTTCACATCCCCTTGAGCATTTCCAAAACTTATCAGGAAGAGGGTCTTCTTAATTAATTTAATACAACTGGGAGGGGTGTACAGTAGGTGCAAAATTCAAGAGCAATGTTTTGAAAACTGAATGGCAATATGCAGATGTTGGATGGATCTACAGTCTAATAAAGCACTTAATCATCATTGTGGCATCACTTGTTAAACAGTGATAGTATTCATCCTTCTAAGTATAGCTAATAAAAAAAGTGCTCCAAACTGTTGCGTGCTTCCTTAAAAACAGTACAGACTAGAATATACATGAACTGTTTGCCATATAAAATTACCCATGTGTACAGCCACAACATTTAAAGATCTCAACATTATGTTTCCCTGAAAGCCTTATGTCAATCCATTCTGTTCACAGCCACATGGCAATCTCAAAACATTATAATTTTTTACCGTAATTAAATTATGCTTGATCTCAATTTCAGAATATTAATGTGGGAATTTTGTCTGTTAAATGTGAGGCAGGGAAAAATGGAAATGTAAATTATGGTCGCATTTCAAAATGCTTTTTAAGTTAGCATCAGCAACAGGGAGAGTTTTAATATAGGTGCTTGCAGTGACAAGTAAACTTTGTTTGTTGTAAGCTACTTCAAAGAACGTAGTAACTCAGGTGACATATAGTTAATAAGCAACCAATTTAACTGTTATCAAAAATCAGTCCCCAGAATGTATTGCAAACCGTGGACAATTAATTTGAAGGAAAGTTTAGAAATCCACTACACTTACCTCGTCGAAAGTGTGTGTCAAAAAAGGTGGCAATGTGTTGCTGGCTGTCATTTTCAACATCAACATTGCCAGTGATGCCACCTCCTCAGTGCGACCTTCGTATTTTCCGTTAACTAGGAAGATTAATAAATACTTGCACCTTAAAGTTAATTTTTTGAGCATTCACTTTCTTGATTATCAGATCTACACAAATGGACATTAACTGTCACCTCAAAACCTTCTAGGTTACAATATGGTATTTCTTCATTTTAGCAAGGTACAATCCGCCCATAGGAAAGAAATAATTTCAATTTCAAAATGTTTGACTGCAGTCAGGTAACTAAACCAATTTCATAAAATGCATCAGTCAGTTGTACAGATTTATTCTGTCAAAATTAAGTTAAAACTGTAAAGCTGTCCACTGTTTATAATCTTTGTACCTCTGCCCCAAGGGATAGGAGGGGTGGGGCAAAAGTATATGCTCCCTAATTATTTCTCAAGTCAATTGGATCATTTGAAAGCTCTCTTCAACCCCCCCCCCCCCCCCTCATTCATTCATGGAAACCAACTAATTAATACCAAACTCACATTACCAGGCAGAATGACAGAATATGCACAGTGTAATTTAAGAGCTCAGCTAACATTATTGTGTTTCAGCTTACCCTTTTCGTCCATTCCAAAAAAGGATAGATTTTCGGACAAAGTACCCACATCTGAAAACACACACATGTACACAAATGTTCAAATCAATCGGCTGCATGATAGAAATGGCCATAAAAATAAATTATCACCTTTTCTGCAATGTTGACCAGTTATATCTATTTATTTTTTTATTTAATGGATTTACAATTAATAATTTAAACTTATTGTTATTCTAACCTGCTGGAGGTTCTTCATCAAGGCAAAATATTCCTGATCTTTCATCTGAAAATATTAAATATTAGTTACCAACCAAACTATTATTGGTAGTGTGGTTTATATTTAACTACAAAGAAGAGAAATCACACCAGCAATAATGTGCAGCAAAAATCACGACTTTTAAATTGGAATCAAAGTTTGTCTGTTAATTGCGCTCTTTCTTCTTGAAAAATAATAGTTAGCAATAATAAGGACATTGAGGATTAAGTCTGATTGTAAAGTTTTCCATTTCAATTACATGAATGACAACATTACCTTGCCTAACACCACTTGGCCCTGCTGAATTGTCATCCTCGTCGTCAGCTGTAACTGTAATACGATCTGGAATATGTATGTATGTAATGAATTGAAATCAATTTTTAAAAAGCAGTTCTCTTTTCAGTAGCATTGCAACTTGTCTCCAGTTCTATTAGGTACATAGTTTAGGTCTTTCATCATTTCTAGCATATTTATTGTATAAGTATTAATAGTATTTTGTTACATTTATGTTCTCGAAGATATTAGCTAATTTAAACTACCTAAAATGTGAGAGGCATTATCATGTATGCATGCATGTATGTATGACCGTATGCATGTATGTGTGTATGTAAATATTGCAGTGAGTTTCAGTTGTTAATTTCTGTGACCAGGTTTAGTGTAATTGTCCCCCGTAGTATAAATAGGGTACAATACTAAAGTCAAACAGTAATAATCGCTAACACTTTCTAATTATATGTACTAACAAGTGCATCATTCGTTAAATGGAGGTTGTGTGCCTGAGACAGCCATGCAGCTCCTAGATAGAGACCGCTACTTTGCTGCCAAATCCTGGAAACCGGGCCATGAGACCATGGAAGGGGAGACAGGCGCCCATCAAAATGAACTGTCTAAAAGTGGAAAGAGGGAGGGTGGGAGGGGAGGGGGAAAGGTTGAATACATGCTCCCATGCAAAACAACACTCCCTGCAAAGGCTAAAGCTGTGAAGGCTGCCAACACGTCTCAGTACAGGAGCACATGGAATCCTAGTGCATGGACATATCAAAAACACTGCTGTCTACCACAGGCAATCACATGCACTCATTGATGTTAACTCTGTTAAATTGCATTGTCCATTTACACCAAGAAACAAGTTAGATTGTTAAACCTAGACTGACACCTACAGTGAAGACTAGAAGTATCTTACCCCTTTAAAAGTATAATGTTCAGTTCCAGAATATATCCATACTCCCCGCACAGAAGGGATTGGAATTCCCTGGGGGGTGGGGGGGGGGGTTCGATAAGACCAATTAAATTAAAGAAATGTATGAAACTCAATCAAAATTTCCATAGGGGTGGAGGGGAGTTACAAAATTCCATTCCGTGAGGGAGGTATGGATATTTTCTGGAACTACAAAATTTAGGTTAAATAACTCATCACCTAATTTAGATGAAACAATACAGTGTACATGGTAGGAGTCTAACCTTTGTCATTTGCCCGCTTTGCCATACTCGTCAGGAATCTCCGGGTTGATTCTTATAATAATAAACAGTCAAGTAATTCAGATGATGTCAAATGCATTCTTATTCAGGGGCCCTTATATCACACATTCATTAAGATATTCTGCATTAAGTCATACATTTGAAATACACGCTGTAATTGAAAGAATGGCCACCGTGGTTTTTACATCTTAGTCATTTGTGCTGGTACGAAATGAAAAAGTAGGACAGGAGGAATGGCTGTTCATGGTTGTCATGGACATCCCTTTTCAAAATTCCCAGACTTTTTTCTGATAAAAATAAAAGTCTCCTTACCAAATAAATGAAGACTAATTCATTAAGAGTGTAAATTTTCAACTGATTTACCTTCTTTATTAAAGAAATATATTATGAAATCACTTGTTTCGAGTCGTTCGTATCAAAACAGTCGAACGCCATTTTAAAGCCAACTGATAACTTTTATTATAGCTATTGAGGAAAGCTTCTCTTTTGACACATCACTCGACCTGGTGTCGAGGCTATAGAACAATACCTATTGTCACATCCTTTCTCTTATAAAAAAAAATAAAAGTAAAGAAAATCTAGATCGATCGATTAAAGTGTTAGAAACTAATCAGCTATTGTCAGAATCAAAGATCAATGTTCTATCAAAGTCAATCAATGTTTAAACAATGTTCAATCAATGTCTGGTGACAAAGTCCTGTAAGTACGAGGGCGGTTTAACAGCCCTTCCTGAGCGTGTTTTGTAACCAGTGGCCTGTGAGAATGGCTCAATAGGCGTGGCTACGGCTGGCTCTTTGGGATGTGGAGTCACGGTCCTTTCAGAGCGGGTTGTGTGACCAGTGGGGTCAGGTGATGGCTTGATAGGGGTGGCCACAGCTGGCTCTCTGGGAGCTGGAGTCATGCGCAACGCCGGTGTTGTATGTGCATGGAGACCTCGTGTTTTGATTAGTATGTCATCCTCCTTTGTCTTTCGCAAGTGCTTCCGATTGCGGCGGTATTGGGCTCCATCTTCTGTGATGACTTCATATGACCGTATCCCGACTTGCTTGCCTACTCTTGCTTTCACAGCTTCTTTAGTTGTGCTTCCAGGAGGAATGAATCTGACTATGTCTCCTTTCTGTAGTTCTGGTAAATCCTTGGCTCCTTTATTGTAGTTTGCGGCTTGTTTATCTTTGTTTGCCATGATCTTCTGATAGACGTTTTCGTCCACTGTTGGTTTCAGAAGTTTAGGCATTGTAGGCAATTGAGTTCGCGTTCGTCTACTCATGAGTCGCATTACGGGGCTGGTATCCATGCCTTGCGTTGGCGTGTTTCTATACTCAAGGAGCGCGAGATAAGGGTCAGTTCTTGCCTTTCGTGACTTCTTCAAAATAGTTTTCGCTGACTTCACTGCTGCCTCCACTTTCCCATTGCTCTGAGGATATTTCGGGGAACTTGTGTTGTGCTTGAAGTTCCACTGACGGCTGAACTCTCGGAACTCGTCGGAACTGAACTGTGAACCATTGTCCGACATACACGTTTCTGGTATACCGTGTCTGGCAAATTGAGACTTGAGCTTGCGAATCACCGTACCAGATCTTGTGTTCTCCAGTACATCAATCTCCCAGAACGAGGAGTAGTAATCAACAGTGATTAGGTAATCTCGGCCATTGAAGTTGAACAGGTCTACTCCAACTTTCTCCCAGGGAAGGTCTGGTGATTCATGAGGGATAAACGTTTCCTTAGACTGTCGTTTGTCAAACGCACGGCAGACGTCACACTTTTCAATGAAGTGCTTCACATCGGTGCTCATCCCTGGCCAATAAATGCACTCTCTGGCTCGAGACAGACTGCTGGCAGTTCCAGTGTGTGCATAATGAACTCGGTTCACCATCTGGCGCTGAAGAGACTTGGGAATTACCACTCGCTCACCTCGGAGAACAATTCCATCTTGCATACTGAGCTCATCTCGTATGCCAAAGAAGGGCGTTAACTGGTGAGGGACTTCCTGCTTGGTTTCGGGCCAACCTGCCTTAATGACCTTCATCAACTCTTGGAGAACTTCATCTTGCTCTGTGTGAGCTCTGATTTCGTGTAGGGTAGCAGGTTTCACTCTTATGTGTTCCACCATGTTGACGCTCTCGAATTCTTCAGCAGTCTTCTGTACTACATCATAGGGAAGGAACGCGCGGCTTAAGGTATCAGCCAAATACATGGTGCTTCCTCGACAGTAATTCAACTTGATGTCATACAATTGTGTTCGCATGAGCATACGCTGAAGTCGCTTAGGAGCTTTGTGTAGTGACTTCTTGAAGATCATTTCTAAGGGCTTGTGATCAGACTGTACTGCTACACATCTGCCATACGTGTAGGTATGGAACTTCTCCAAGCCGTAGACAACTGCCAACAACTCCTTCTCAATTTGGGCATAGCGCGTCTCTGCGTCTGTCAGTGCACGGCTGGCGTAGGCAATAGGCTGATCATTCTGTATGATGACTGCTCCCAGGCCCTTGTCTGAAGCATCACATTGGAGGGTCACACCCTTGGTGGAGTCAAAATACTGAAGAACTGGGGCTTGAGTAACAAGAGATTTCACCTGGCTGACAGCTCTGTCATGTATGTCAGCCCAAAACCATTCCGTATTTTGCACAGTGAGCTGGCGGAGTGGCGCGCAAACATCGCTTAAACGTGGCAGAAATTTGCTAAGGTAATTTGTAAAGCCGATGAATCTTCGGACGCCGGCTACATCGGTTGGTGTTGGCATCTCTTGAACTGCTCTAATCTTTTCCGGGTCTGCCTTGAGACCTTCGGATGTGATCACGTGACCCATGAACGGTACTTCTTTGGACCTCAGCTTGACTTTCTCTTTGTTTAACTTAATGTTCTTTTCCTTGCACCTCTGCATAAGCTGTAGGAGGTTTCTATCATGGTCTTGCAAGGCTTCTTCTTCAGTTGTGCCCTCTCCATAGATCAAAATGTCGTCATGTATCGGGAGTACACCTTTCAGGTTCTCCAAGGCGTTGTTGAGCCTCCGCTGGAATTCTTCTGGGGCTGGGCTTACGCCGAATGGCAGACGACACCATCGGAATCTTCCGAAGGGCGAGTTAAACGTTGTTAACATTGAACTTTCATCCGTCAGCTCCACATGCCAAAACCCATTTTTAACATCGACGGTTGAGAACACTTTTGCTCTTCCAAGCTCTGGCAGTATTTCATCTATAGTGGGCGTTGGGTAGTGGCTTCTCTTTAATGCTTCATTCAGATCCTTAGGATCCAGGCATACTCGGAGCTGTCCATTGGGCTTCCGAGCTGTAACTAGGCTTGAAACCCAAGGTGTTGGTTCAGTCACTTTCTTGATTACACCCAGGCGCTGAAGTTTCTCTAATTCTTGTTTCAGCTTCTCCTTAAGTGCTACCGGCACTCGTCGAGGAGGGTGTACGACTGGCTGAACATCTTCTCTAACTTCAAGGTTGTACTGGCCTTCTAACTTCCCAGTACCTTGGAAGACATCAGGATAATCCTTCAATAGCACTTCTTGCGTGACAGGATTTGCTTCAACGGATAGAATGTTGTGTTGCTGTACCTTAATTAAGTCCATCTCTTGAATTGTAGGACTTCCAAGTATGGGCATGCATCTGTTTCCATCCACAACGACAAAATCAACTTGATACATCTTGTGATTCTTTGGGTTATGGACTTCTAGCGTGCACTGTCCCAGCGGTGTCACGGTTGTTTTGTTGTACATCGTCAAGACCTTTCGTGTGGCCTTTAGTTTGCTTTTATCGCGAAGGAGATTGGCGGGCACCAAGTTGCAAGTCGCGCCGCTGTCAAGTTGGAACTTGATTGCTGATTTGTCTACGTAAAGGGTCGCAAATAACTTCTTTGCGTGTTTCCGGTCGCTGGACGAATTAATCACTTCGCTTTGAATCTCTGACTCCAGAGTCAAACAGTATTCATCATCTTCATCTTCGTCTGTTTCCACAACGTTGACTTTTGTGTTGAGTCGACACTGGGTTGTGAAGTGGTTCATCTTTTTGCAACTCAAACATCTTTTTCCGAATGCTGGACATTTGTCGCGGTGTTTTTCGTGTTTGTTTCCACAAAACTTGCATGTCACGAATTCCTTCGATTTGGGTTTCTTTCGATGATTAGCATCTGGCACGCGATCAGCGGCTGGCACGCGATCCTTGTCATCTTTGAAACTTGGCAATTTTCTACCCAGTTTTGGGGGACGTTTCTGGTTTTCTTTCACAAAATGTACCTCACCCTGGTCCGGCTCAAGCGTTTTGCTTTGATCCTTGGACAGTGCAACGGCACGGCATGTTTGAAGACACTTTTCTAAATTTAAATCGCGCTCTTTAAGTAAATCTTCTCGAAGTTGTTTATCTCGTATTCCACAAATGATACGATCACGCACTAATGAATCTTTTAGAGTTCCAAAATTGCATGTTGACGCCAGGACTTTTAAATCTGTTACAAACCTTTCAAATGGCTCTCCTGGTTCTTGAAAGCGCTGAAAGAATTTATACCTCTCCACGGTTTCATTCTTTTTCGGATTGCAATGTGCTTCAAAGCCTTCCAAAACGTGACTCAAATTTCGGTCATCTGGTTCGCGTGTGAAGCTCAAAGTTTCATAGATTTCTCTGCCTTTACTTCCGATGAGGTAAAGAAACAGCTTTATTTTCGTCTTTTCGTCTTTTCCGGCCATGGCAAGATCCATATAAAGCTCCACTTCTTCCTTCCACCGTTTCCAGCTACTCGAAAGACTTGCGGAGTCGAAATCAAGCTTGCCAGGGGGTTTAAGCTGAGCAATCCTCTCCACAGCTGCTGGTGGGGGAGCTCCTCCGCTCGCAACTGATGGTGTATCAGGCATATCGGGAGTTTCACGAAATGTAAGTGTGTAACTTGAATAGGTTAAACTGGAGATGTGAGTCGTTCAAAACTGACTATCTGACACCATGTTTCGAGTCGTTCGTATCAAAGCAGTCGAACGCCATTTTAAAGCCAACTGATAACTTTTATTATAGCTATTGAGGAAAGCTTCTCTTTTGACACATCACTCGACCTGGTGTCGAGGCTATAGAACAATACCTATTGTCACATCACTGCTGTGACCCCATATGTTTCTTGCATCCTTCAATGGTTTGAAATCGGTCATTAATTAAATTATTTCAATTTCTCCTGATATTTTAATTTTTCCAAATAAAATATCTGAGTTTTTTCTGATCTTGATGGAATTTTTTTCCCTGAACATTTTTGGCCTGTTGCAACCCTCTAGTAATATAATGCATGTACATGTAAAGATGACACTTTCTTCCAAACTAATGTAAATTACACAAATGTGTAACAGTATGACTGCACAAAGTAATCAACCCTTTTAACTTACTTCCATCCTTGGGAGGTGGCGTGATGGTCAAATCAACCATACATGATTGAGAAGTATTAGTGGCAGTTGCTGTGATAATCAACAATAATATCAAAGCTCAATGTACTGATTTGTGGTTATTATCTTTCGGTACTGATATGGCTAGGCTAAGTTGCTTATAAAAAGGGAACCATGGTGCTCACAAATTTCTCTTTATAACATTAGATGTCATTTATTATTGCAGAAAAATCGAAAACCCATTGTACACAGAAGCTTACTAAGCGTTTGTGTTTTATCACCCTCCACCAGACAATTCAAACTACATGTACCCTGTTTGTAAAACTAAACAAAGAACTAGGTTGACATGCATAAAGATTAAATAAGTCTGTTTCTAGAAATCACTATGATTGTTTACCCTGGACGCAGGCTGCCAGACTAGCGTTTGAGTGAAGAGGCCTCTTTAGTTGATGACTAAAACTGGCAAATCGGTCATTATTACTAATAGAAGCAAGGCCATTTGAAACCTTGCAGAAAGTATGATTTGTTTGCAAATCCCTGTGCTTTAACCCATCGACTACTGGAGCTTTTTGCCAAACACACATTATTTTTCAGGACATTTTGGAGATTTTCAGCCTGGATGAGCCAAATTAGCTTCAATCTACTCGAAAAAACATTTGCAACATGACAGCATGCCTTTCTTTCCACTAACATCTCATTTTATGACATTTTCGCTAGGTCCACATACTAAGTACTGTTAATATTGGTTTTTGTTTCATGACACTAGGATTGGACTCACCCAATATCAGAGTACTAATCCTGCTCCCAAAATCTAATAACACTCCCCATACTTACGCAGGTAAGGATCAAGAACAAAAAAGATCTTTGTGGCAGAATGAGCAGTTGAAAATTCATTTACTAACTCATCTCCAGACATCAGCCCGCTGTGTACATCGGCAATTGCATGACCTTTATTATATGATTTAATAAAGGTGAGTCTGCAAATGAATAAAAGGAAGTCATATCAATTTTTAAAATATTCTTATTTACAACAAATGGAAAATATCTGTGTATGTGGATTTCAAAGTTGGGTTATAAAGTGCTGACAACACTAAAAAATGGAAAAGTTCATGGCTTTTAAGATGCCTCCACACAGTTTCGAGCACTTTCTGAGACTTTGTGGGTCGTTATTACCACTCTTTAACAGTCACTGCTACAGTATGGTATCAAAAATTGCCTAACCTTCGATGAACACGTTGTTATCATTTTCGTGACACAACAGGTTGCCATAACAACGGTTAGACCTGCTAACAAAACCCTTAATTTTGGATTTAAATACGGATCTTAACATCTTATGTCAAGTAAGTGATAGGGCGGTTTTTTGATACCGTTATTGGAGCATCAACTAACAGAGTGGTGATTAACGACCAAACAATATCATCGGTTTGGAAAGTGCTACGAAATGTGTTAACCCATGGGATATTTCCTGCCCGCCGCCATTTTCAATTTTATGTAGTCAGAGCCTGGCTGTCCGTATTGTTATTCATTCAAGATGGTGCTTTGTGTGAAACAACTGGGCAACACACTGAAAACATAAGATCAGAATGGCGATGATAATCTTCTTGGTAGCCTGTTTAGCCGGCACGATTCACGAGCGAGTGATTTTTAATCGCAATTCCGCTAAATTCAACTCGACTATTCACCAATCCCCTCACGGCTTTACTGACACAAAAGCACGTGTCAGCCTGACGATCGAAGAAACTACTGTTCACAGAATATCAATAGATTGAACAATAGACGCTCTGATCATCCTATCACATAAGTTGAATTTCATTTGTTGAGCAAACTGTCTTGTTTGGTGGTTTTGCAATAGTTACTCTTCTTTACAAGGCTTACCTGGACAAATCCTTCCCCAACAACATTGGGAAAGAAGCCAGGAGAAGACGACCAATTTCTTTTGGAGTGTGTCGCCTCTGAAAGACGACCTCCTGTATTCGTCCCTCCTTCTGGAGACTCTCGAGTCTACTCTTTTGAGGGACTGAATCCAGCCTTTTGTGCAGGAAAACAAACGGTCTACGGAATGTCTTTCCGCTTGTCTTCTTTGCCCTCTCGTTAAGGACAGGAACGTTTGTTTCTCGCTCGTCATGGTCACTTTGATCGTTTTGATCAAGGTGACTGGCATCGTCGTTCATGGTCGACATGTTCACAGGACAGCGAGCAAAGTCAGATAAATATAGCAAACGTGTTTGAAATTTAAGACAGAAAGGGTTACATATTAGATCAATACAATAGATGCTTTTGTAGTAACACCCTGTGACAATAAACAGGCATAATTTCCCAGGTCATTGATTGGTCGAAAGGCTGGCATTTCTCAGCTGGGTATGGGAAACGTTGCCGGTGTTTTATAG
This sequence comes from Orbicella franksi, assembly GCF_964199315.1. NCBI lineage: Eukaryota > Metazoa > Cnidaria > Anthozoa > Scleractinia > Merulinidae > Orbicella > Orbicella franksi. The sequence goes on along the minus strand of NC_138145.1, from coordinate 35,079,590 downwards.
CGGAGAAGGCCTTTATTTTCTGGAGCAGCCACGAGAATACAGTTTCTTCTACAGAGAATACTTAAACTACATCTGTTTCATAGTGTCTAACCCGACTGTTCCTTTGGTCAACCATAATACTGATAACAATGGATAACCATGTCTTCAACTGTGCGTTTACAGCTCCCCTGGTTGGAAATTTAGAATGCAGTATATGGTGAGTTTAAAAACATATCCTACGCTCCTACGTACGATCGCCCTGATGACAGGATAACGAATTCCAAATTGCACAGATTGTTTCCAATAACACTGAGCGGTTTGTAGCGATCTTTTCGACACGTTCACTACAGAAATATAAAAAATTCAAGTGGTCGATGTAGGTTTTGCTAGCCTGATGATTTGCCTTTGCGTAAGTAAAGTTGACAATACAGTTTAATACATGAGGATAACTAGGACCGACGTCAATGATCGAACTATTCGGTAATCAAACTTGATCGAACAATATGGCTCGATCAGTTCGATCATGTATTCGAACAAAATCGAACCAAAAAAAAAATTGTGAGAGAATTCGATTGCGTTCGAACCCGATCGAACTAAATCGAACACGATCAGAAATATCTATAATTCGTAGTAATGTCTTAATTGAAATAAAACCTCGGCGTCAAAAATACATTGAAATGGGAAAGTCATGGCCTAATGTGACACCTAGCAATGAAACCGAGACACAAAGTTCAGCGGAAAGCAGAAAGTTATTCTTATTTCTCTGTAGTTCTATTACATTTTTTGAGACTACGAAGTTTTGAATAACCCGAGTAGTCCATGCAGCCGGTGCTTTCCTTTGGGAGCAAGCGTGCTCGCTGCCTTCCATTCCCGCGAATTTGCCACCAACGCGCCGGTGGCTAGTGAGAAAACTGCAATCGCCTGTGACGAAGTATTTCGATAAGATGAGGTAAGTTAATTGCAAAAAACTAGTCGTTTATGAGTTATTCACTAAAGGTTATTCATGAGATAAAGTGTGATAAAAACCGCCATATATGCAAGTAGAAGGCACTGATACCGACCTACCGCACATTCAAACTCGACCGTTTGTAATCGATCAACATGCCAAATAACCGGCACATAGCCTCAAATCAAACGCAGACTGAGTTCGATTGCTCTGTGAACGGCTCGACGGGGTCTTTTCCTCGAAAACCGTAGGGAAAAACGCAAAACAAGTAAGTGTGCGAGCGTGGTTGTGAGAGTGACGTGCGCGCTAGTCGTGATGCCGTGAACCGCTACTAGCGCACGCACGCTCACAGCCACGCTCGCACGCTTCATTTTTTTTGCGGATTTTCGAGAAAAAGAAAGACTGCTTGTAGTCTGGAGGGTGTTTGATCAAAGAATTCAATCAAACCCAATCAAGTGACTGGTGTGCAAATAGGTTAGATCGAATTCAATTACTCGAACGTCGATTTGTTTCGATAGTGACGTCGGGACCAGGTAAAATTGTAAAAAGCGGATTCAAAGTAGTCTAGATAGAAGGCGCTAGGGTGGCCTACTAATAGTCTTTTCGAGACATAGAAGCGCGCACTGCAATTGTCTGCTGGACGTCAGTATTAGTCGCACGTGCAAAAATGAGGCAAGTAACCATTCAAAAAAAGGAAAACAATTTAGCAATTGATAGGCGCGCGTGGACTCGATCGCGCGCGTGAAAAATTTCGCACCAGCGTCAGTAAATGCTTTAAGATTCCCAGTAAACTGTTGAGTATTCAGTAAAACTCTTGCAAACTATCTATCCGCTGTGCAAAGATAATAAAATGATGAATCAGAATGTACTGACATTATAAGGTATTGCGGCTTTCTCTAGTGCGCGCGAAACTTCAAACTAGATTCCACAGAGTCCATAGATGTTCAATCGATTCAATGAATCAACCATCTTCGCATTAACACTTACACGCAAACACTTTGAACCATGTCACAAAATGTAAGTTCCGAAAGTAACAAACCTCCTAAAATGGCAATCCACGAAAGCAGCAAATGTAACTGGGGAAAAGAGCACATATTTATATGTAAGATCGTGTGAAGAAATAGAACAGTTCAAACCCCATTTAACGGCCACCCTCGGGGAAAGGGATAGTGGCAGCTTAAAAGGGGAAAGAGAGGAAGAAATATAGAAATTGCCTCACTGGTATATTAGCCGCCTTATAGGGGTGGCCGTTTAATAGAGGTTGGACTGCATGGCAAAGAAAGGGAATTCCACACGATGTAGTATTCATCGTGATTAGATTTTGATTTTGCTTTCTTGTTTTCAGCAAATCCATCATGATGAAACCGGTCACTTTGCCATGTGGCCATTCTGCATGTATGAATTGCTACAGGAGACTTCTGGAGATAGAAGAACAAAAAAACAAAGCTACCGCACTTTGCCCTGAATGCCGAAAGCACTTTGGCAGAGAGGCACTAACGATTAGCTATGCCATGGACAGGGTTACAAGCAGTTTGGAAGTTCAATGCTTGAACAAGGATTGTGGGTGGAAAGGGCAACTGGGAGAGGCCGAAGACCATAACCGGCAGTGCCCCAGTCAGGCCAAAATATCATGCCCCCTCGGCTGTAACGAGAAGCTACTTTGGTAATTCTTGATTTTCTTTTCGTTATCGAATGTTTTTAAAAATACATACACAATCGTACTTTAATGAAGGGTGGAGGTTGTTTATCATTAAGAGAGTGATCCTGCTATACTGTGCACTTCCTCTCTATTCAAGCACGTAAAAAACAAACAAACAAACAAACAAAAAACAGCGTGCGAAGCGACCGCGAAGCATGCTTGGTCCCACGCGAGCAGCTTGGTCTCATCTACTACCCAGGCAAGTCTTCCGTTTCGCGCTAGCGTCCAGTTCTCTCGCGATCCTATCCGCACATGCAACGATCAAATGAAAATATGAGAAAATAGAGGCCTGTGAGCAGACTATAATTCCTCTAGGAATTTAATCATGGCAGTGTAGTCACGCTATTAGTAGAGGGGTAAAATTGTTGGAGTAAGTAAAGCTTTTTTTTTGTTGTTGTTCAAGCTTTGGACTTTGTGGTTTGGCCGGGAAAAAGAACTAAAATGTTCCCACTTCGTTCCAGAATATATCCAGTTACAATCGCATATGTAAGGTGCATTCATGCTTTGCTTTGTGAGAGTTAACTTTATGTATTGAACAAAACTGAATTGTGTTCTTTTATAACTGCAGGAGTCAGGTTGCAATCCACTTGAGTTCGTGCCCAATGAAGGTTGTAACTTGCAAAGTAAAAGGATGCAACCTGATGTTTCAGAGGGCCTTGTGGGAGGACCACATGATCTCGTGTGCCCTAAGCCACTCAGTTCTGTACGAGGGCGAAATACGGAGACTACGTCTTCAACTATCCGGCCAGAAGGTATGAAATGATTCAGAATACACACTGTCTCACCTACCATCTGATTGTAAAAAGGTCTATTGTTCCCTAAATAATGGATTACGGCGTTTTGAAATGGTTATAATTATCAGTAATGCAATCAATGAATCTGTTGGTGGATAGATCAATCACTTAATCAAACGTTCAATCGCGCCATCATTTAATCCTTCAGTTTTTGTCATGAATAAAGCAATAGATTTATAGGTAAAGGGACTAAGTGGAGCCCAACTGGTCTTAATCATACGAATGATTAACAAGATAGGTCGATCGCGAAGCGGGAGTCCGATTTGTTCAGTAATGAAGAGTATCAGAGACCAGACTGGACGACACAAAGTCCGGTTGTCAATTGTCCGAACAGTGGATTCAACCTGAATTTTATTTTTCAAACAGAACGACGTTAACGTAACCGAGCAGTTAAGAGAGGAAATCGTGTTCTCTTTCACCTGGAAGGTAGACAGGGGCAATGCCACGGTGGCAAGCCAGTCACACAGGGTGTGCAACACTAAATGGAGGGGTGTGCGGAAGGAAGGAAAAATATTCCTCCAATTAGAGTCTTCCGTAAACCCACAGAAGATAAAGGCCAGGTGAGTGATGAGATCTTGTTAGACAATTATCGAAGCCTCAAAATACTGTCAGTGAAAATTGAAAATCAAACTCTCCATAAAACGAACATCTCCATAAGGAGGCTGCGGTCATCCCAGGGGGAAAGGGTACGATTTCAAACTGTTCATTCGAACAGAACGTCAAAAGTTTTTTAGCTGTAATAGCGAACGTAGAGGGGACGGAAGAAACGGTAATACCCAGAGATATGAAGGATTACGCGAATAAGATAACTACCTGAGTAACCATGCATTTCTTTCTTTCTAAACAGTATCATCCTAATGCCCGGAAAAAAAGCGGAAGTAATAGCTGTTGTTCCCATTATTGACATAAAAGAAGGGGAGATGGTGGGAAATGTGTCTGAAGATAAAACAAGAAATGGCCAGCCAAGTGACCAATTAACAGTAAATTTTTTTGTCACTACTTTTTTGCACATATAGGTAAATTAAAGTAAAAGTGACAAGAAGCACTTCATAGCTGGCTCCACGGGAGAAATTTAGTTTTGTTTCCCAGATACCCTCAATGTTCCCCGAGGCAAAGCAGAGAAAAACACTTAGGTCGAGGGGAAGCAAAACTCAATGTTTTTCGCGGAGCCAGTCAGTAAGTGTTTTGTTATACTTCCCAACTAAAACAAAAAGAAAACAAAACTGCGAAAAATCGTTCGCTTGACGCTCAATGGCACACAAATTTGAAGCAGTTTCAAGGAGCTCGGCCTGATCACGTGCGAGGCGAAAGTTCAAGTCAGTTGTCGTTTTCCTAGGGAGTTAGTGAGATTTGAGTGACCACACGTGACACTTTCTCCTTTGATCGGAAAACGTATTTGAGTTGGGAGGTATAACAATCAGGGGCCCACTTCCCGAAAGCCTCGGAAACCTTTCGGGCCCGTAGAGCCATTTTTAGTTCATCTGTATCTAATGACGGAAAAGTCTATATGCCTTAAACTTCTTGTATGAAGTGAACCTCTGTTCATATTAAGAAAATGAGAATAAAACAGCTCTGTAATCGTAAGGTTAGAAACTTTGCTATGGCTCTACGGGTGCGAAAAGTTTCCGGGGCTTTCGGGAAACGGGTCCAAGGTTTTTCCCGGCTATACACATGCGCATAATTGAATAAAAACTTCCTTTTTTCCCTTTTTCTAACTCGGGCTATGTCTGCAAAATTTTCGAAATAACATGATTTTCGTTGTTGTCTTGAATTTCACAGATCTTGTTGAAACGTTTCGAGCTTTTAAAGAAAGTTATCGAATTAACTCAGTTCCTTAGCAAACGTACAAAGAAATCAGAAACCATAAAGTTTAAATTTCATACAATTAAATATTTCTGAAGTTCCAGTTGAGTTGACTAATACTGGGAGCTTAAGCAATGAGGACGACGCGATTGCGACAGGGTCTGGATTTATTCCTTTTTTTTTCTAAAACTTGGCTCTGTTAGAAGATTTAGGAGTCGTGTTGTAACTAAATCCAGAGTAATCAAAAGTAGGTCAATTCACGCAGCTATTCCGCATAGGAGCCAGAGAAATGTGCAGGTATTTAAAATGCACAAACTATTTTGGTATTCTTGTCGTCCTAATTTGCTTAAACTCCAAGACACAGCATAGCAGATTGTTTGCCCATATCTCTTGTCGTCCTTCCTGTTTGGGAATTTGGCGGACCCTATAATGGGTCAGTAGACATGGTGGTGAGTTAAAACCCTTTTTGGGTGGCCGTCGGGTTCGCCAGAGACTTTGCGGAAATTTTCTTCCTTAGGTAATGATAATGGCAATCATAATGATAATCAAATTAATGTACAAACGTGTGAACGAAAGTAGAAAATTTGTCCCGTTTACTAGAGATACAGCTGTAGCAGTGTCAAACGATAGAGTCGACTTAATTTACGTGTAACTGTTTTATTCCTCTATCGCATTATTTCAATTACACCGGGTGTGTAAAGAGCTATTCTGACGACTAAATAATGACCTCCTATTCATAGAATTATTTTAGGCCATATGATTGGATGTTGGATGTTGGTCGCGTCCATTATAGAGATAAATCAGGGTGACATGTCACTCTTTCCGATCATGTTCATTGTAAATGGAGACAATTAAACAAATGTAGTAACCTCACGTAACTTCCAGTCTCAAACATTTCAAACAAATTAATGAGAAAGAGGTACGTAAGAAAATTTATTGTTTTAGCAAAGTTGGGGCTAATAGAGAAACAAAAATTAACGACACGCAAATCAAAAACGAAGCAATGCGTTGAATTGATTGATGATTAAATAAGCATAATGTAAATATGCTTCTTATAATGTAAATATGTCCAGTTCCATTCCCTTGTGGGGGCAAGAAGTGATCACTCGGCCAAAAATAGCTTCATTTTGCCCCTACAAGGGACTGGAGCCAGCATTAGCAAAAGGGTGTATTCATGAAAATCAATTGTTACAAAGGTGTGATTGTAAAATTCAGTCGAACGAAATCAATTATACAACTGGCATGTGCTTTATGGACCTACAAATGGTAAAATATTACATCAAATAGGTCGAGACAAATAAATAAAGTTATTTTAAAACATAATCTAATCTCGCGTTACTTTCATCAAATTTATAAGGCAAGACCAACATATCATGCATCCCGTCTCTTTTTGCAACCTGAGTAAAAATTAAAAGAAAAGAAAAAATCGGGTGAATACTATTAAAGAAAATGGAAATTAATAGAAAAACAAGGGTTTTTTTATTTTTTTTTTTGGAGGGGGGGGGGGACAGTCAGAGACCACCTAGCCGGACCGCTACGTGGAAGGGTTTGGAGGGGGGTAGGGGGGGGGGGTCCAGTCAAAAATCACACAGCCGGACTAGGCTAGGGCCTTGAACTCAGATCGCCGGGACACGGTCCAAAACCGAGGTCGGTTTAATTGTTTTTTTTTCGCCCATTAAAAATCACAATGACATAACTTTCACGGTCATGTAAGGAATGGACCCAAAAAAAAAATAATAATACGAAGGCAAGCCATCGAAAGTTTAAATTTCGTACAATTAAATTTTTACAATAACTGTCCAATTTCTCGAGCTCAGATTGGCTCATTTTCTTCATCAATGAGAGTACAGACGGATAAACTTTTAATGTACGAAAGCTTTCAAGCTCAGCTTTGAGCTGTCAAACTGCCAACTTTTTAACCAATGAAATTTTATGGACTGTTTTTAGTTGCCAATCAAAAAACGCGAAAAGCTATCGACAATGTTCGTGTCATTATGAATAAAATTCACTTTGTTTAGGGCAAGTTAATGGCGTCTTTTCCCCTAATTTATTCCCGGCATTTGACCATTCTGGGGTCTTGTTAATGTACGAAACAAATGACGTCAGTTTTTTATGCGTCTGTCCTCTTATTGATGATAAATTTCGTCATAACATAGTCAACGTTTACTGGGGAACCACTTTGACAGTGTTATGACGCAATTTATCATCAAACGCATAAAAAACTGACGTCAATTTGTTAAATTTGTGAGGTTCCAGTTGAGTTGACTAATACTGGGAGCTTAAGCAGTGAGGACGACGCGACTGCGAATGCGACTGGATTTATTCCTTTTTTTTCTAAAAATTACGAAACTTCCAGTCTCCAACATTTCAAACAAATTAATGATAAAGAGGTACGTAAGAAAATTTATTGTTTTAGCAAAATTAGGAGTAATAGAGAAACAAAACCTAATGACACGCAAATCAAAAAGGAAGCAATGCGTTGAATTGATCGATGATTAAATAGGCCAATTTGCTAATGTAAATATTTTCCAGTTCCATTTCCTTGTGGGGGCAAGAAGTGATCACTCGGTCAAAAATGGCTTCATCAATTCATTAAATAGATCATATTTTGCCCCCACAAGAGACTGGAGCCAGCATTAGCAAAAGGGTGTATTCATGAAAATCAATTGTTATAAAGGTGTGATTGTAAAATTCAGTCGAATGTAATCAATTATACAACTGGCATGTGCTTTATGGACCTACAAATGGTAAAATATAACATAAAATAGGTCGAGACAAATAAATAAAGTTAAAGTTAGTTTCGCGTTACTTTCATCAAATTTATAAGGCAAGACCAACATATCATGCATCCGGCCTCTTTTTGCAACCTGAGGGTTTGGAGGGGGGTAGGGGGGGTCCAGTCAAAAATCTCTCAGCCGGACTAGGCTAGAGCCATGAACTCAGATCGCCGGGACACGGTCCAAAACCGAGCTCGCTTTAATTTTTTTTAAAAAAGGAAACCGTGTACGGTCAAGACAATTATTAAACCGAGTTGGGCCACGAATGCATACACAACCGAGCTCGGTTTAATGTAAAATCAAAACCGAATACGGTTTGTGTATTCTCTAGGGTCGGCGGTTATCACCGTGGACGTTATCTGAAAACCGAGCACGGTCATGAAACGACACAAAACCGAGGTCGGATAAAGGCAACCCTGTACGGTTTATAAAATGAAGTCGGTTCGTGAATCCCAGGCTCGGTTAATACCGTGGAGGTTACGTGGACACCAACCGAGGACAGTTTACCGACCGTACATTCTGTAACCGAGGACAGATTTTTTTCCGAGGACAGTTTTTCAGAACCGAGGTCGGTTGCCCAGAAACAAAAACTGATCCACTGATCCTTTGTTTCTGGGCAACCGACCTCGGTTCTGAAAAACTGTCCTCGGAAAATATTGGCCGAGATATCGGCCGAGTGTCGGTCGATAGGTCGACCGAAACATTGGTCGAGTGTCGATCGATATAGCGGCCGACACGCGGCCGATACTTAGACCATTGAGTGTCGGTGGAATATCGGTCGACATTCGGTGGTATATCGGTCGACTGTCGTATAATATAAGTCAAAAGCTTCGACTGCCAGTGTCAGATGTATAAGTTATGCGCATTTCATCCTTTTTTGGTCAACCTTAAAAATTTCTGAAGGCTTTATGTTCGGATCATTCAGCCGTTGTCAAGCAAGACATTCAAGTGAAATACTGCCAAATACACAAAATACAGTTTACAGGAAAAAGGATAAGGACGATGAAGGATAACAAGGTGCTGGAATAGAACTGATGAAAGACAAGCAAGTCTTGAATTTGCCCATGCATTGCACTAATGCTTTTGCTGTTTTTTGATTTTTACATTTCCTTGCATGGAAGAGGGGTTACTGAACGACTTAAAATTTAGGAGAGTTACGCAAGCATTTGACAAAACAATCAAAATAAAACAAATCTAAAAACGCGAATTCACGTTTAAGCAGCTTTTTCACACCGCCATAGCTGTCGTGGTATCTGGCCTATGATTTTTCTGGTATGGAACGGTGCTGGGTTTCAGCTTTGCCCTGTCGTACTTGTTGTTAAATGATTCTACTAAGGCTATGCTTGTTTTCCACATGTACTCTAACTTGTACTTCTTGGTTGGGTATATTCAAGAAGATGTGATAATTGTCCCTTTTTGGTATGTTATATTTTTTTTCCCGGTGGTGGTACTCTCTTGTATATATCTTATTTTTATCTCATTTTTAATAGTAATTAATAGTAATTCCCTTTCCGTTATAACGGCCGTATGTCAATCGTGTCAAGCCGTGACGTTACCTTTTTGTGCTACTTATCGATAAGATTATAACGGTGATAAGTTATGTGAGTAATTTGGTGTATCGTGGGTCTGGTGGGGCAATTCCTTATTTTTCTTTTTTTTTTTTTTCTTTTTTTTTTCTTTTTTACCAAAAAAACCCACCCTCCGGCTAAGACACGGGAAATGTTAAAAATAGCCTCAGTGTGCATTTATCCGTAAGATTATTGGGCAGGAAGAAAATAACGTATTGGTAATTTTTTTAGCCTACGAGAGCATCCGGTTTTTCTGGCTCTAATTTCCAATTCAACCGCCGAGAAAAACCCGAGAGGGAGAAGCGACTACCAGAAATAAATGTACGTCTGCGGTTCGAAATCGAAAAGCAATCCGACCGATCGGGTTAGATTGAGTTCGATTGATGTTTGGTTCGGTTTTGTTCGATTGTGACTATGCCAGGTTTATACAAAGAAGCCTCTGAGAAGCGGGGGGGGGGGGGGGGTAGAACAGGGATGTCTGCGCTGCTCAGCAGACGTTACTAACCTAGGTTAAATTACGTCTGCGACGCAGGCTACAGTCACCAGTCTCGGTGAAGTATCGGTGGAATGTCGGTAGCCTATCGATCGACATGTCGGCCGACAATCAGACAACCACTCTCGGTCGACATATCGACCGACATATCGGTCGAGTGTTGGGCGATATATCGGCCGATATGTCGACCGACATATCTCGGTCGATATATCGGCCGATACCTCGGTCGAGTGTCGATCGATATGTCGACCGATATATCGGTCGAAGGGTGCACAAAATACACATGATCCGTGTCTACTGTAGTGATAAATTTTGATTTACAAATGCTTATTTGTTGCAGCCCCTAGAAAAACAGGTGTAGTCATATTACATGCCTACCTCTCCATAACGGTCGCAATGGTCACTTTCCTCTGTCCCCAATGTGGCCATTGTGGAGACAGTCGACTCTCTGTTAATTCCTACACTTCTAGCTGGACCTGTTACCAAATTATTTCCTTACCAGTAATGCTATGGGAATCACTGTTCAACCAATCAAGAGCACAGTTTACTCCCACCCCCACCCCGCCCACTAACTCAGCAATTCAGTTAGCTAAAGAGATGTACTACAAGAGAAAAGTGTTTTGCTACAGTACACAACTCTATGACTACAGCTAAGACTTGAATCCACACTCCCCAATCCAGAATTCAATTACATTACCTTCATTGCCTTTCAAAATTTCTTGTACACTTAAACTGTAGGGGTTCCCATTGTTGCTTTGATTTATCATTCTTTTCAAGGCCACAAATGCTGCTTCCCTGCATAAAGAGGCTATATCAGCACCAACATAACCTAACGTCAGTTCAGTAACATGTGCTAAATCAACCTCATCTGAAAATTTCAAGGATTGGGTGTGAGCTTTTAGCATAGACAATCTCTGCATGGCATTTGGCACTCCAATCACAACCTGAAAACACATACAAACCATTCAACTTATTATAATTATGTAGATATCATGTAAATAGGAAAATTATAGCAATGATAGCAATGGATAGACCAAAAACCTAGGCAGATTTCACATATTAATATTGATTGAAAAGAAGTTGGATTGTGTCAGATATTAACTTCTCAAACATGTTGAAAAGACATCAAGCTTAAACAAAGAAAATCAAAACTACATGATGTTGGATATCTAATAACCATAGATCTTGATGATTCATTTCTCTCTGTTCTTCTTGGTATTAATATTGAATGCCTAAGTATATAGACAGTGTTTTATATTTCCAGACACCTTAAAATTTGTCACACAACATCCTGTGCTGCACCTCATAATTTCAGCTCTCTACTCTGTGCTTAGGCTGAAATGTGGTAAGGTATGGACTCTCGGGTTTGAAATATTACTGAAGGGCTAAGCATAACTTGACAATGTTCATACAAGTTTTCTTTAGCCTTTGTTTTTAGCAATTTAAACCACCACTTTAAATCCCTAACCTCTATCAAGTCTGCCCGGTCTTCGAAGTGCGGGGTCAATAGCATTTGGTCTGTTTGTTGCTCCAATAATGACAAGTTGGCCTCGAGATTCCAAACCATCAAGAAGAGTAAGAAGCTGGGCAATGATTCTATTCTCTTGTTCATTTCCACTGCTTCCTCTCTTTGGACACAGAGTTTCAAGTTCATCAATGAATAAAACATATGGACCACGCTGTGAAGCATTCCTGAAGGAAAGGATAATGAGTATTTGAAAGCATTGTGACTATGATTCTTAATCTCTGTGCTAACCTATACACATCATCCTCCCTTGAACTATCACTAAGGTAAATGGTTTAATAGCTAGGCACTTGGACCTTATAACACCAGAGTTAAATAATTTGCAGATTCTAATAATGGCATGAAGATATGAGGAGAGTTGCTACCCCCTCCCCCCTCCCCTACGAAAAAAGCTGGGAAGTTTCAGGTTACGTTTTGTCAAAGTAGACGTTTGTTCATGTTTTATGTAAATCTAGGGAGGCTATTAGAGCAAAACAAACCATGGATCCATGCAAATGTAATTATTTTCAAAGCAAACATGGTCTACAAACAGGATCTTCACAACTAAAAGACGAGTCATTTTGGTGCCTGGCCCCAATATTCATCATAATGAAAAGTTAGTCACACAATTTCGCAAAATTGGTTGAACTGAATAATGTTGATTGACTACGCCATTAGCTTGATGTACGTGAACAAATAACATTTGCTTAATATTTGTGACTGATGAAGGGGTTTTTCCTGACACGTCTCTATCAAAAAGATACGTAAGTACTTTTTGTAAACTTAATCGATGAACGCAATGTCCAGTGACTGACATAATATATCAAACACAAAAGACTGTGTTTGACCACATTTCCAAACACCCAGAAGAGAGTTGAAAATACAACGCGCATGGAGTATTTTTGACGAATTGCGAGGTGTTCGGAAATGTGGTCAAACACTGTCTTGAGTGTTTGATATAACTTCTCAATCAAGACTAAAACTAAGGAGAAAATGGAGAAATAAAATCATTAAAATCTATGCTAATAAAGATCAGAAATCCAAACACCATCACGGTCATGATTTTCTTTGTTTAAACTTAATGAATTATTAATGAATTTGAGAATGTTATTTCCAGCAATGGAACAGTCACTCTTTGTTACCTTGCAATCTCAAAAGTTTTCCTCAAATTTTCTTCACTCTCTCCTGGATGTGGCCCGAACACATCTGTGCCATTCAGTGTTATTAACTGTGCACTGCACTGTGAAGCTACACTCTTAACAAGGAGAGTCTTCCCAACCCCTGGGGCTCCTTGCAGTAAAATTCCCTTGGGGCACTCAAGTTTTAAATGACTAAAGCACTTTGGATACTGAAAAGGATAGCTTAATACTTCTTGAAGTTCTCTCACTGTATCGTCAAGACCTACTAGGATCTCATTGTTCTTGTTTTCAAGCTCACATCCCCTCCTGACTGGGTTATCCTCTAGGGACTGGGTCGAAGGTTCTGTGGAGAGTATCAAAATCTTTGCGATTCCTTTAGATGAGCTCTGATTGTTTCTAAATTCCTTCGGCTCAATAAAGCATCCCTGCATAACGATACAACCTCTTAATAAATAGCCAGAAGCTCTTTCTCTCTTCATTTCTTGTGCAACCTCAGTCAAGTTGTGATCAAAATCTTCAGCTCCTTTGCGAAAAAATAGAGACACAACAACGGTTTTTGCATCCACAGGCTCAACGATAACGAAATTCTTTTCTGATATGTTCTTCTTGTAACAAGTATCGTTCATCTTGCACGTATTCGCGTTGTTCGGAAGGGTGACACGCGAATAATATTGAATAACATTGTCGTTTCCATTAGTTCTTGGCCACAAGGAACAAAATGCAAATCCAGAGTCAACTGTTAGTCGAACCGGGGAATTGATCTTTCCACCAATGTTTTCAATTATTCTTGGAGCAATTCGACATCTACCAGTGTTGAAATCTTTTGCTTCACAGTAAACACAACTTAGCTGAAATTCAGTCGTTTCGTCCGCCATGTTGTTTTGACCATGTGCGTTGATTTCCTTTTTTGGGGGGCTAGTGACAGTGCAAGTATTGTTAAGCTCGTAATGTAATTTTCATGTTGGGTTGACTGATTGTCATTACCTTTAAGAATTTTCTTTCGATATGCTTACATGTAAGTGTTAAGTAAATGTTTGAAAAATACGAAACTTTCCAATTTTTCACCTTGACGCATTCTCCCTTCCCCTCCCTGGCAAAGAAGAAAAAATAATTCTGTAAGGACTGCGGGCTCATAGAGAAACAAAATGGCGGCAGCAAGATCTATCTGAGGTCTGTGGACAAATCAAGTTTTATCAATGAGGATTTCAACGAGGCTAACAACTCAGCCTGCAAGTCTATTTTCAAGTGAATCAGGTAAAATTTTAAGAGGGTCTAGAACATTCAGCTTTTTTAAAATGGCTCTATATCAACCATATTGTAGTCTGTTGTAGTGCCCATGAAAAATAATGCGAACCTCTTGTCACTATGCTCCTAGGGTCGTAACTGAGGGTTTTACGTGAAATGCTTGAATTGGCCCAAGTTGTGCTTAATAGTTTTAATTAAAAGCCCCTTATCTGGGATTGAAAGATAACCAAGGTTTTTATATCTGTCGTTTGACTGCGTTTGAAAGCGTTTCTCTTCCCTGCTAATATTTAGTTGCAATTTTGATAGTGAATTTAAAGCTGATACTAATCCTGTTAAGCCCGTGTTTTCACGAGAGATGTTTACCTTGGTTTTTTTTTTAACTTTACTGAACTGATATTTTTAATCGTGTAAACACAGTAGCAAACCTTGGTAAATGGCGGCAAAATCAAAAGTAAGCCTGCCTAAGGGTGCGTTTCTTTAAGAAAATCCAAGATTGGATTCTTAAATCTGAGAGAATTCAAAAAAGGATTTTGCATTTCAGTACTAAACAGATCAATGCAAGATCTCTCGGATCATGGTGTGTCAAAGGAACTGAAGAATCCACTCCCAGTGTGGATTATTCAGTTCCTTTGACGCACCATAATCCAAGAGATCTTGGATTGATCTGTTTAGTAAAGAAACGCAAAATCCGTTTTCAGATTCTTTTGGATTTAAGAATCCAATCTTGGATTTTCTTAAAGAAATGTACCCTGAGTTTGTTGATACTTGAATGCCTCATCAGGCATGATTTACAAATGTAGCTCAGTAACCAGTGGTAACGGAGGAAAAGCTGACATTGTCGCGACATCTTGATAGCAAGTGTTCATGCATTCAGCATGTAAAGAAGAGAAAAATAGACAAAGATCCCTCCTAACATACGAAGCTTTCAAGTCAAGGGGCAAAAAAAGCTAGATTAACTCATGTTTAGACAAAGGACAGTGAGGGGGTGGGGGGGGGGGGGAGTTTTCAGGTGAATGGCAGGTTTAATAGCATTGTTGAGCATACAATGTAAGCCATGAAGGGTGAGGACACAGAAGAAGAGGGGGGAATAATAATATTATTTCTTTAAAAAAGTCTTTTTCACTATTTTCTAGCCATTTTGTCATTGTGCTCGTATAGATCATTTTCACGTCACATAATAAAAAAATAAATCGAAAACCATTCAGTGGATAAAGTCAAGAAGTTGCGATCTTATAAGAAATAGATAGAGAAAACACTTCTCCAAGTTTTAGGTTTGTGCGTTTTCCCAGACTGCAGATATTTTTCGAAATGTTTAGCAGAAATTTACAGAGCCCAGTATGGAAATGCCATGTCGGTGCACCTCTGTGGTGCACCAATATGGCGGCTTGAAAATAGTGTAAACATCTGGAACTTACTTTGGCTATCTAGGCAACTGATTATCTGTACTGAACAAACAAACATTTACACATTTACATAAGCACTTTTCCTAATGATCTAACTTCTAAAAAAGCTGAAAATCATGAGATAGGACTGGTATATATTTTTTTGACAAATGCGATTGTAGCTTTGTGTCACGCACCGCCATAACTCTGAAATTCAAAATACGCTGGTTTTCAAACGAAGCACACGGTCTATTGAGCTGTAACATTGTAAACAGATATAATTTACCCCCTCTTATGCCTGATGGGGATAAAAACTTTGGTAGCTCTTTAGATTTTTTTTTTTTTTTTTTCTATTTTAGAAATGATGACATCATATGAAAACGATCTATACCATGCACTCTACCACATTAAATCTTTTTTCCAGGGAAAATTACTGTGAAACACAGGAAACTGAACACCAGATATATTTAAAGAATGTTGTGGTGTAACAAGGAAAATGCCAATTATAACCGTAAACAGAAATGATAATTAGTTTGTGGTTTTGAGATTTGCTCATGTATCCTGAACGTCATTGCGATTGGTTAGTGCACAATTAACCTGTCAAAATCAAATCAAAGTGTTCATGGTTTTTTTTTTTTTTTTTTTTTTGACTTACACAGTAATAGGTACCGTGAGGTTAAATAAGCGTGTTTTTCAACTACACAGGTAAAGTGACAAATATTGGTCAGACAGGAAGTCCAAACCCTCAAACTGGCTACCAACAAATTTATAGTTCGGACAACTTGAAAAAAAAAACTTGGGGGAGGGGAGATTGGGGTATAACCTGCAATACCCTGTCATCCAGGAAAAGAAAACTCCTGATCTCTTCAATTATACTATACAAATTTAGTCAAATCCTTCACAAGGAAACATTAACAAGTCAGGCCACTATGCAGACACACAGCATTTTATTTTGATTGGGCGTGCATAATAGCAAGTTGTTTATGGGTTGTTTTGCTTGTTTTAGGAGGCAGTGAACAGAATCTTTACCGAGGAATAAATTATTTCAAAGAAGGATGTGATCCACCTCTGCTTCCAGACAGTGAATACCCTTAATGGTTATGGAACACTCTTCAACCAAAACAACCACTTGATGATGAGTTTGCTGACCCTGACAACAAAGCTTACTGGAAAAGATTATGAAAGACAAAAATAAGACAGGCTAATGAGGCAAGGAAGAAAAAGAGGTGAGGTCCTAAATTTGTGATGACTCTAAAAAAAAAACTTTCTGTACAAACTTCATCTCTAGTTGCCAAATATGTGAACTGTTATGAATAAACTTAAGTGGAGACAGTAAGCTAAAGAAATGAATTAAACACAGGAACAGTGGAGGTGTTATGTAAGACTGAGAAGCTGCTAGTAACAGTCTTGACAATGATATATGTTATGACTATAAAGAGCTATAATTGGCAATACAAACTATACATCTTGCATGTTCATGAGAATACTAACATGAACAAGACAAATCAGGCTCACAAAATACTAAGCTTATGCTATTTACAAAGCTCAATAATAAGATGCCTCATTTCTAAACCTGAATTGTTTCTCAAACATTTATAATTACCCGGGGACTACGTCAGTCACCCAGGGGTACTCTCCGATGTTTTTTTGGACGGGGATGGGCAGCCAGAACCTTGAGACCCTTACCCTATTTCAGACCAAAATCTGATTTTCCATACCCTATTTCAGACCTGGGCAAAAAATCAAGACCCATTTCGGAAAATTGTTAAAATTAGTATGCAAATCTCAAGACTGCAGCTAACCAGAAATGGCTTTCATTGGCGTAAGCATTTGACAAGAGCAACAAATTTGCCAATGTTAAAGCAGAAAAAAATAGTTCCTTAGAAACAAAATACCCAATTCCAGGCACCTATGACTCAGGCCAGGCCAGAGTGACAAAAGTATCTTATTTCAGGATAAGATGGTCAAACTCCATCTCCTTTTTGAGATCAAAACCGCTCAAAAACCATATCCTTTAGGGGCTGCACATACCTATTCAGCCCATATAAGGAAGTACCCCCGGGACATTCCCTACACCTTCTATTTGTGTTACACTACAAAACGTTCAAGTGCCCGGCCGATTGAAAAACAGCCATTTCACTTACCGAGTGAGAGAACACAAATGGCACATTCACATTTTCTTTTCCCGCTAGCTGGAGAAAAGAGCCGCTTTTTGACCGCTTGTGACGTCATGTCCGTTCAAATACACGTCCCCCACCCCTGCTCAGCGTCCGCGCTTACAGCCAAACTTGAAAAACTGGGTTCAAGTGTAATTTCTGTAATGTCAAGCTAATCTTAATGATACGGGGTCAGCTCTCTTCGTCTCACGAAATGAATAGAATGGCGGAGACAAGCCATCTTTGAAATAACGGTCGCACAACGGTAGAAATCATGGAGAGATAGCGTTTTTTTTTTCTTGTTAAAATCAAAGTGGCTATGAGCCACTCAACTTGAGATTTTTTTAAGGTTTTGAAAAGACGATTAATCTAAGGCGCTGAAACGTTTTTTTTTTTTTAACATTTTATGGATATTTCTGTATTTTTCTAGAGTTTAAGACCGGTAGGTCCCAGAATCAAGCCCCCTAATAATCCGCTAGCAGTCTATTACTGACCTACTTTAGCAAATGCTGCCTGTTTCTTTCGACTGGTATTCGAATTCCTTAAAGTCAGACTTGAGAAATGACTTATATTAATAACGAATTAAGAACACACCTTTATAGATAGTTGGCAAAGAAACTGTTACCTCCCACTCCAAGTAGAACTTTACAACATACATTGACAGAAGCACCTTCCCCCTTCAAATAAATGTTTGTTTACATACTAGCCTTACAGTGAGAAAGGAAAGAAAGAATAGATTTAGGATGTTTTTTAAAGCATCATTAAAATCCGATTAAACTCGAATTCAGTCGTTTGGATATAGCTTGATTTAGCACTATTAAAACTTCGTTCAACTTTCTTTAATTGATAACTCGGGTGTCCAAGGCCCATCAAAAAATTTACGCCTACGCATATCACGTTACCCTAAAGGGGCTGGGAGGCACTAAGTATATCGACGAATGAAATCCTTAAGCTATCACGCATGCTTTTGGTGGTATTCGCGTCGGTATAAAATATAACGGGATACGGGATGAAAATAACTTACGCATCCTCGGAAGCGGATTGGAGACGCTTTCAACAGTAATGACAGGATACGGAGTGGAAAGCAGAAAATCGCGCCTCCTCTGTGAAAACCACAGTCCTACTAAACAAATATCTTGTGGCGTACATTATGATCATCTGTTTTCTTGGAATTTCGGGAAACACCCGAATGTTCAATTTGTAGTTTTCACTTTTCAAAGCGAACTCTACTGTGTTAAGTGACTAATCTAAATATATAAGTAACTAATCTTGTATTGTTTACCCTCTCAGTTGAGAATAATGTATAGTTGTGACCTTCCTAAAATCAAAAACGAAGACTAATGGGAAACCCCAAGCTGCTTGGTTCTGTAATGACACGGTCTGTTACAATGGAAACGACGAAGAATGTCATCGATTAAATCATGCAATGACGATGATGATGACGATGACGATGACGATGATGATGACGATGACGATGACGATGATGATGACGATGATGATGATGATGATGATGATGATGACGATCACGATGATGACGACGAGGACGACGACGTCGACGACGACCACCACCACCACCACCGCCACCACCGCCACCACCGCCGCCACCGCCACCACCGCCGCCACCGCCACGACGACGACGACGACGACGACGACGACGACACAGGCTACTGTGCAATGGGAAGTTACTCATTATTTTGCTTTAAGTTCGACTGGAAAAAATTACCATACCCATTTTGCTCATTCGGGATAGTGCGAAAACCTCGTATGATAATATAATCTAGTGATCAAGGTTTAGAGGTCTCAAATCAAATGCTCTTGGCAGTTCTAATATGCTAACAGTTCAAGAAGAAGTGAACACCTTAATCATGACTAGTTGATCCTGGACGGAGGTTTCTTTTCACCAAAAACAGATGTTCTATAAATACTGCCCTTACTGTACGGAAGAACAAAAAAGAAAAAAAAAACGGCAGAGTTAAGAAGCGATTCCCAATTTGCTGTTTGTCAAAGCGTATCCCACCATTAATTTTTAAAGAGTGCATATTATGCTTCTGCGAAGAAGTGTCATATGCCGTATCCCGCCTCTTGTTCAAACCCATCGCGCATTCCGCCAAACCCCTACGTAATTTATCTTATACTCTAATCACCCTGAAACGATTATAAAATATTTTGTAACTAATCTTAATAAACACAAACACAGCATCAGGGGCGGGCGTTACATCATCATAAAGAAAATACAGCAGTGAATAAACAGAAAAATTAAAAAGCAAAGTTGAAAGAGATGCCTTCGAGTGGCTCTTGCATAACTTACAAATTCTTAAATAGCCTACTAGCCCCTTTAGGGATTCACGCCTAAAATACTTCTACAGTTAACACGAACCATACATAGTGAACATACTCCAGTGTAATTAGCGAAACGTTACAAAATATATTTATACTCTAATCACCCTGAAACGATTATAAAATATTTTGTAACTAATCTTAATAAACACAAACACAGCATCAGGGGCGGGCATCTCGTTTATTGATGCCCGCTTTCGAAAATAAAGAAAGAGAACAAAGGAATCTAAGTGTGCAAACTTCAAGACACTGAAAGTAAAGATTCTAACTTATCTTAATATAGCCGTAAGAAGCTAGCCGTCCTTGGCTCGATCAGTCTTCCATCTGCCGTGACATAAAAAGTGTAGATTGCTGATACCTGCTCCTTAGCGGCCCCTGTTCTTAAGCTATGTAGATCAAACAAGTGTATAAGATATCCTAGTTCCGCGTACGCATGCCAAGTCTAAAACTTTATTTTACTACGAATTTTTTGAGAGCAAAATATGCTATATCTTCGAGAAAATAAATTCATAAAATTAAAACTAAAAATTACATATAATAAACACCTGAATTGCTCTCACATGTATAAATTCTGACAAATGTATCGCAAAAACTAACGTCACAACAACGAAGGCTAGCTAACTCGTTGCGGCGGAGAAAAGCCGTTAGGCAGTCACGCAAATTGCAGCTAAGCGAAGATTAGAAGGATTAGCCTGGGGGTCCGCAAACCTATTATATATCCTCAAAATCATCTCGGGAGTAACAGCGCCCCCCTTTTTATGGAAACAGGTTTTGCAAGCTCAATTTTAGCCGCTTCGAGAACACTTCAAGTCAAATCGCAAATCGGAAAGCCATACCGATGGTGTGCCAATTTATGCCATAACAGGCAGACTCAAGTGTGGAGTAGAGGGAACTCTGCTGCAGCAAAATACTCCAAATAAGGAGCAACTGACGTCTCATCAGACGGCAAACAAGCGACTTCCTCAAAGCGCGAAGACCATTCTCTAAATGTTTGAAAGTCACTTGAATAACGCTCTGTTGTTGAAGGGGCCTTTGCTTTAGAGGGACGCAAGGGAAGACCTTCCGTCGACTTGCGAAGCCGTCTGGATCTCTTGAGTGGGCAACCTTTGAAGTAAACACTCATCCCTTTGTAGACTTGAAAGATAACAAAAGAAATGTGAGAACAATTAGAAAAAACAAAAATGCAACAACACGCAGATCAGAACATAGGGAAGGCCCAGAGGCCTAAATCTTGCATTCAGCACACTATATACTGGCAGTTCTGCACAAAAACGGCATGGCTCAACGGCCTAAGACAGTGTAATCACCTAAGATCAACACGTGATAAACGGGCAGTCCCGTACAAAGATGACATGGTCCAACGGCCTAAAACAGTGCAATCACCTAAGATCAACCCACGATAAACGGGCAGTCCCGCACAAAAATTACATGGCCCAATGGCCTAAAACAGTGCAATCATTTAAGATCAACACATGATAAACGGGCAGTCCCGCACAAAGATGACATGGCCCAACGGCCTAAAACAGCTTAATCGTGACCACGCGGCATGACTTCTCCATAGACAGGTTCTACTGGACATTAGACTGTACAGCGCCGACAAGCTACTAAAATTCTCTGAGCCAAAAGGGAACTATTATTTGCCCCATGGAGATAAACATCTTTACCGTTCTCAAGAGAAAATCAATAACAAAAGATCTGAAACCCCACCTACGATCCACCAAAAAATTAAAGGCCAAAAGGGAGCTGAAAGGCCAATAAAGAGTAACCAGTTCTATTAACAAAAACATATGTGGCGGAAGACATTTTTAACTAACGAAAACAGGTGGCACTAGCCAACAGGTTTCTACTAGCCAACTAAATGCTAGGGAATATTCGAATAGAAACTGGGAAAACTTGAATTTTTTTTGTTTTTTTTAACTGGGAAAGTAATCAATTGAACAGGGACCCAAATAAGAGGTTACTTCATGAAAATAGCTATCTTTAACTGACCAGTCATCAACCGACGATCTTGCATAAGTAATCAGCTGAACGAGGTATCAACTCAGCCTCGATTTTGATATTACTTTCTTGGCGGTATCAAATATTTCACCGGCGAGTTGAAGCAAACACAGTTTCATACTACCAGAATCGACGATAAAAGGTACAGTTTGGTTGTCTGTAAACCACTTAACAGAGCACCCTGAAAGAAGATGGGCAAACTTTTCAAACCAAAACGAACAGAGTGGAGTTCTCTCCACGTGGTACTAAATCTGGTATACGTCTACATAGAATCTCAGTTTTTGCGCAAAAACAGGCATGTTACCAATGGCAATGAAAGCAGCCAATCCAATAGCGCTAACATCCGAGTATACAATACGAGATAGTCTGCGAGCAACGTCTGCAAAACACTGGAATTGAGATAAGAAACATTGTTCTTCCAGAACTCCAACTGTATGGAAACTGACAACGGGTTAACAACAGCAGGAGCACACGCGCACTCGACCACTGAACCTGTGGCCAGAAGATCAGAAATAGGCTGCTCGACAAATCACTGTACTGGACTGGATGGCTGAGTGATTATTAGAAAACTGAGCTGAGGGTAGAGTGTAAATAAAGAGAATCTGATACCCATCAAAAATAGTATCGTGAATAAAGCAAGAAGCACCTATATGATTTCAAAACTCTACATTAACCTTAAGGTTGCCTTTAACTTAAATATAATGCGTTCCGTCCTGATAATCAGTCTTTTACTCACTCATTCAGTCATCAGGGCTAATACAATCGTTAACCCTCGGACTAATGCCCCCATCGTGGTACAAGGGGGATGAAACCCCCTCCTTAGGTTTTCGTTCTATTAAGGCACAGAAAATAAATTTACATTCATTAAATAGAAAACCCTGAGCCTGCTCTATAAAATAATGACAGAATTTTTGGCCGTGACGTCGCATGACGTCATTTGACCCGCCATCTTGGATTTTACTATTTTCTTAAAAAAGTCAAAAAATAATCTAGAATGCTTATGAAGCCAGAATGCTTATGAAATGTACAATTTGGTGAAGTTCAGCAAAATGATGAACAAAGCTGAAAAAAAAAATACAGAAGTATGTCAAAAAAGTTGATCTTTGTCTAGACCTATAAGAAGTTTGCGGTTGCCATGACAAAGTCAAAAGTAATGGACGCAATTGACATATCCAAAATTTACGCGAACGATGAATGAACAGCTACAGAAATTTTTCAGCCCCTTAGAGAAAATTGTCTTTTCAAGACTTCCAAAAACCTTGAATCACACGGTTCAACAAAATTATCAATAAGTTCAACTGGGTCAAAGTCTCCCAATCATTTGATTAAATTGAATAAATTATATACTCATCTTATCCCATTCTCTTCAATGCAGCTTGGTATTTGCCATAAGTATGTATTTTTACCGCTTGGAGGGGCTGCAGCGGCTCCTCTAAAACGGCTTCGGTGGGAAGATGGATTTGCTCAGTGGCTTCTTTGGCCGCATCTGAAACTCTTGTCTGCTAGTTGAGGCTGACGTCCACGAAAGGGCTGCATGCGAAAAAAACAAAAAGGCTGATTAGAAGAAAAATAATTGGACAGGCCATGAGTGGATGGAGCTTCAGTGGATGTTGAGCGGGTAGCTGTAGAGTTGGCCAGCTAGACGCATTTTTCCGCTTTTAAAAAGCAAAGTTGAAAGAGATGCCTTCGAGTGGCTCTTGCATAACTTACAAATTCTTAAATAGCCTACTAGCCCCTTAGGGATTCACGCCTAAAATACTTCTACAGTTAACACGAACCATACATAGTGAACATACTCCAGTGTAATTAGCGAAACGTTACAAAATATATATTCTTTTTCTGAATGTTTCATAGAAGTCACTTTCGATCCTTTCCAATGTGAAATTCACTGTGGCCAGTAAAACTTATCCTTTATTTTCTGGCCTCTTGGCCGAGACTAAAAGCAAACTCGAAGCTGTTAATGAGTTCACGGCCTGTTACAATGGATATCATCAACTGATTGACACAAAAAGTAAATTCACGGTGTCCCTGTTTGTGAGATTGTTATTATAATTGTGAACATAGAAAAGGTCATAAACGGCCTTAAGCAAAAATCACGTGCAGGCAGCAATTTATTTTATTGTTTCCGCTTATAACGTATGATGCCCTGAAACTGAAATAGTTTCAAGGATGAATAATTTGTGCGAGCAACAGAATTATTAACAGTAACACAAAACAGCCTTCTACAGTTTTTCTTGAGGAGAACGGACGGCTGTACACAAGCTACTGCGCAACGGTAAGTCAGTCGTTGTTTTCGGCTTGGGCTAACAGAACTTTACCATGTTTTGTTTTATCGTGATATCTCCAATACGTGCCGGTTCATTTTATGGCGAATTTGGTAAAGCGCAGAGTTCCCGTATCCAAACTTCTGCTAGTAGTAATCTGCCAAGGAGAAGATCAGTGACCTCTTAGCTGCAATCATGGACAAATGTCTTGGGACAAATTTGCACTTTGTCGCTTTTGCGCACACGCCAGACGCGAATACAACTTCACCTGTCTTACATCGCCCCCCACCCCACATACCATGTTGAAAACTAGTACCTGTAATTTCACCTGATTTTCAACATTGTATTGGATGGGGAGGGGGAACAGCAACACGTTTTTAAAAGGATAGCAGCGCTTTCTTCAAACTTCAGTTGTAAAACACAAATAATTAGTTACATTACATAAGTGTCCCAGGGACTTTTGTCCACGATTGTAATTAAGCTCCCTCCGACTTGTTATTCGATTTCCCCACATTCAGGCTTCAGCTGATAGAGTGCAATAAATCAAGAACACACCTTTATCGTTAGGAGAAAAACAAAACTGTCCATTTCTCTCCCCGGTCCAAGAAGAGCCATACACTGAGTCCTCTTTCCGCTAGAAACAAATGCTTTACGCACACCAGGCCTACTGTATAGGAACAAAAAGGCTTTGGTATTTTTTGTACAAGCAACAGTCCTTACTGATCAAACTCGAATTCAATCGTTCGCATGCATACAGCTTTTGACGTTTGATACAAATGTAACTCGGGTGGCGCATCAAACTAGACAATTTACACCCGATACCCTGCTGGAGGGGGTAGTGTGAAAGCGCTTAATTAGAACAACGTGGAATGATATCTGAATAGTCAGTTTTATTTGGTGTGGCCTCTTTAGGTGTATTTTGTGTTTCTTCAGCTGATAATGTATTCCCTAAGAGATCAGTTCCGCTCGAACAAAAGTACAAAATACGTTTCTCACAGGCATGCTTCGTAATTTTCTGTTTTCAAAGGAAGCTCTACTATGGTAAGCAGCTAATCTTGTATTGTTTGTCCTCTCAGTTGACAATAATAACTCGTCATAGTCCTAAAATAACATAGAGAATATTAAATTCGAACTCGAAGTTAGTTTGTTCCGTGATTTGCCTGCCTGTTACAATGGAAATGAAGAAGAATTCCATCGATCAAAACGTGCAAACTACATTACACAGGCAACGAAATTTTTCTTGCTATTGATCTGTTTTCTTTTTGTCTGTTTGTTATTTTATTTTTAATTTTAATTTTTGAACATAGCAGAGATCATAACTGGCTTTATCAGTGCAGAGTTCACGTGCATACGGCAATTTCTTTTTCGTATTTTTTTCTGTTTCCACCTATGACGTCAGATGCTTTGAAACTGAAATACTTGGCCTAGTGTTTATGGTCTCGATATCCCGAATCAAATGCTTTTGCCAGCACTAGTCTGCTAGCACGCTATTAGTGACCTGCTTTAGCTAATGCCTCATGCCCGTTCCAACCGGTTATGAGCGAATGCATAAAGGTTGAGACAAGGCTGTAATGGATTAAGAACACGCAACTATGATAATCACTTTACAAAGACGTTGAGACAAGACGGTAATGGATTAAGAACACGCATCTATGATAATCACTTTACAAAGACGTTGATTATCTGTCACCCCTAAATAGAGCCTAACTCTATATCACAGAACGGGTCTCTTTCAGTTACGGAATTCCGTACACATACTGACTCCACTCTAAGGACGAAAACTAATACAAATATGGCATGCTTTGTTCTAGCAACATCAAGAACCAGTCAAACTCGAATTAAATCGTTCGCATATAGCTTGATTTAGCCTCGGCAAAAATAAGATTTTCTTTGATTGATATTTTGGATGTCCACAACAAATCAAACAAAATGGTGGGGTGGTGGTGGTGGTGGTGGTGGGGGTGGGGGTGGGGGTGGGGGTGGGGGTGGTGGGGGTGGTGGTGGCGGCGGCGGCGGCGGCGGCGGCGGTGGTGGTATTTGTTTTGTTTTGTATATTTGGTTGTAGTTTCACTTCAAGATAGTGTAACTAAACACCGTAAATTTACATCGTGCTTCAAAACATAAGCTTATAACACTGTCAGGAAAGTCAATATTGAATACTGTTAAATAATTTCCACTGGAAGAAGAAGAAGAAATCTGCGTGGATAGCGTGACAATTGTTACTTGGGTTGCGAGCTCTAACAATGAATCACGCAAGAAAATATAATCACGCGAATGAATGCTCGCTAGAAGTAACTCTTTCCGATATGTAATCTGGTTAACTTGTTCTTTGTTATTATTGAAACAGTTGCTCTTGTTGACGTGGTTTGATTTTGGATTCATCCTTTTGATCTGAACAGACAGGTGAGTGCTTATTAATTTATAGGAGGAGAAGATCAATTAAAAGTTCTTTATAATTTGTGTGCAAAAATAGTCTATTGTGGACGGTACTGCATTCTCTACTCTACTCTAAACCTCAATTTTCGATTTCAAGCGCTTTTTCGAAAATCTTAAAAAAGGCTCGATAGATTTTTTTAAAAAGTCAACCATGCATGCCTGATAATGTTAACAATTTTCTTCCAAAGTTTTATTAGCATTGGTACACTAAAACACTTTAAATTTGTCAATGAAGTACGCGCTCGAGCCCACGAAAAGCTGCGTTACAAAATCCCGATGTGTAATATTCAGATCTATGTGTGTAACATTCCTTGGTGATCTATACATTTCGTTGATGCATATTTTAAATAATAATTCGTTTTATACGTGACTTAATGTATTGACAATATTACTTGTGCGCATTTCAGCCCTTTTTCTCCTGAAAAAAATTACTCTTTTCCTTCCTGTTCTTTGTCACACGAAGTGGTGCTTTGGAATTCTTTGTAAACAGTCCTTTTGCTGGAATGGAAAGAAGGGCCAAAAGTCCCCTTTATCCGTATTTCAAAAAACATCCCGCAAATTTGCATTCAGGTGGTGTAGCGAAATGTATTGATCACGGGAGAATGTTACATACATTGTCTTTTTTTTTTAATATGGGGATTTCGTGACGCAACTTTTTCGTGGATTCGAGCGCCTACTTCATCGACAGATTTAAACAAGTTCCAGTGTATCAATGCTATTATCAGGCGTACAGGGTTAACTTTTTTAAAAAAATCTATCGAACCCTTTTATGGTTTCCAGGGAAATATCGATTACCTTAAAAAACACATCATTTTTGAAGTTCAACCAAACTTCAATATTTTTCCAAAAACTGGTGTAATTTCCACATCGATCAGAGTAAGGGAAGGTTGGTCTAACGCTAATTGAAAATGCTTGGTATGATCCAGAAAAAAACTGTATCGAGCTACCTTAAAGCTCGACAAACTTCAAAAGAGCGGGAAAAAATGCCACGACTTATGCTGGAAGGTCCACGGCAGTAAACAGTCTTTCCTTTTGCAATCATATATAATATGCATAAATCATATAACCGAAACTTATCATATCAATTGAGTTATATAGTCTGTGAGACAGAAATAATCACCTATTGTGTTTAATGCATGGTCAAGACCAAAATGAAAACAAAAACATACAACAAAGAACTTTGTCGGGCTTCATAATCATTTCAATCTACATGTATTAATTATAGTCAACAACGCAACATGCTTTATGCTTTAAAAGGCATTTGATTTTGCCGTCAGTATCTAACAAAAAAAAGTAGAGATATCAAAAAGTGTTAAATACTTTATAACAAGTGTTTTAATTCCACTATTTAATTTTCATTTGTTTTTGTTCTTCAGTCTGTGTCACTTTTCACTTAATTTTGTCCGAGGATGAGAGACTGAACACGGTAAGTTTGTAAACTTTAAGCTGTTGGTAATTGATACCGGTTCATCGACATATAACATGTATTTGTAAGCGATGTTTAATACTTTTAATTTACACTGAAAGAGATTTTTCATCAATCGCGTGACTGATTTTCTCCAGTTTTTGAGCGCTGTAAGTCACGCGAGGAAATAAATCAAACGAATTACTGTTTGGAGGTACCGTTGCGGAGTAATAATCTGCTCAACGTTTCCCTCTTTACAATTTTTACAGGAAAAATTATTGTTGTCGTCGCATATTGGATTTTGCTTCATTACAGTGACTCAGTAAAAGTGGTGGGTGCAAATCAGTTTTAGCTTTGTTATTCATATTGGACTGAAATCATCGCGTAAACTGTTCACAGTCGCTCTCACTTTCGATGGAAAAAACGAAGACTTTTGCGAGCTCGATTATTGGAAAAGACCGAAAACATTAAACAGTTGAATTATCACGCTCATTTGAACAAAGTAGGCAGGACTGGAAATAGCAGTCGCACACCAGATACACAGTTTTGATATATATTTGACAAAACATATAAATGTGACTGAGCTCGGCTATGTTCCGTGTATCTTTCTTTTCCTGATCTGATGTAATCTGCTCCGCCACATTTTTATTAGTAGGCCAGAGCAGAGATTTTAAAGGACATAACACTGATAAATTAATTGGGGATGAATAAAAAGTCAAAAAAACACCTGTGCATGAGAACCGAGTTGACGAAAAAGAGAAAACAGACTTTGACGGACACATTCTATAAAAGTCATAAATATATCAGTAGAAACTAAGACTTCGCTGTTAATACACATGTTTTAATTTTGGTATTCGCGTTCATTTGGTTTTTGTTGTCTTTGATTTACTTGCTTTTGTAAAGGTTTCTCTTAACTAAATAGTAATGCTGTTTTCTCTCTATATCCCTTTTTCGGTAATGAATTAATTGAATCTGCCTATTTTAAATATAACCCTCTGATTCCCTAAATTTGGTGATATCGGCTTTAGAAAAAAATCAATCAATACAGGCGTGATATGTGGTTAATTGCGTTGTTGGAACTTGTCCTTGCTTATATAATGCGACTTCAAAACATTCCTCTGACTTAAAATTGGACTTAAAAAAATGAAACTAAAAAAAACGACTTGTAAGCAGCCTAAACCTTAACGGTGATTTCTGCGCGAAAAAATTTAAAAAAAAATAAAAAATAAAATAAAGGCAAATGCAACTCTAATAAAAAAGAAAACATCTAAGAAACGCATCCAATCTGAACACGAGAACACTGATGAAAATACGAGGCCGTTGGTTGAGTGCAGTTACAATTCTTTGCCTGTGCTCCCCTAAGACGAAACGTAAGTCCATGACAGGGCTACTCCGAGCTTTGAATTCGCCATTACCCACTTACACAGCCAGGTTGAAAGACGTACAAAAGTATATAATTACTCGAAATAGCTACAAATCCTGATTTTTGTTATCCGTGTAACAGGACTCATAGAAGAGGACGCTATGAACAATATAACAGACATTTTACAAGCCAT
Organism: Orbicella franksi; assembly: GCF_964199315.1. Classification (NCBI taxonomy): domain Eukaryota; kingdom Metazoa; phylum Cnidaria; class Anthozoa; order Scleractinia; family Merulinidae; genus Orbicella; species Orbicella franksi. The sequence continues at coordinate 35,050,109 of NC_138145.1, read as the reverse complement.
CTCTATTGGCTTGGTTGTTGCTACTTTCCTTCTCAACACTGGTCGTGGTCTCAAAGCCATTGAGGTCTGCCAAGAATGTTTGATCTTCCTAAATAATGAAGTACTAAAATCGGGAGGAGAACTTTTCAATTTCATCAACATTTGCATCGATCAAATAAATTTCAGGGCGTATTGTCTTATCCCTGACTAGACAAAAGCGTTAATCCTAGGCAGGGAGCTCCTTGAAATTTACCACAAATGTAGAAAAAAAGACAAGGAAGGGAATCTTACAATAGCATTGGCCAAAATATGCGAAGAGCAATATAGATACGTAGAAGCAAGAGGACTTTATGAGAAAGCCATAAAAACCATGAAAGAAATCGGCGATAAAGAACATGAAGCATAAACTACTGAAAAATTTGGAATTACGTCTTATTACCTCGGTGACTATGACAAAGCTCAAGAATATCTTGAGAAAGCACTTGCCATCAGATTACAAATTGGTGACAAGGAGGGAGAAGCAGCAGATTACGGAAACTTAGGAACTGTGTTCCTATCTCTTGGTGAATATGAGAATGCTAAAGATTATCTTGAAAAAGCACTTGCCATCAGATTACAAATTGGCGACAAGAAGGGAGAAGCAGCAAGTTACGGAAACTTAGGAACTGTGTTCCTATCTCTTGGTGAATATGACAAAGCTAAAGATTACCTTGAGAAAGCACTTGCCATCAGATTACAAATTGGCGACAAGAAGGGAGTAGCAGCAGATTACGGAAACTTAGGAACTGTGTTCCGATCTCTTGGTGAATATGACAAACCTAAAAAATATCTTGAGAAAGCACTTGCCATGAGAATACAAATCGGCGACAAAGAGGGAGAAGCAGCAAGTTACGGAAACTTAGGAACTGTGTTTCAATCTCTTGGTGAATATGACAAAGCTAAAGATTATCTTGAGAAAGCACTTGCCATCAGATTACAAATTGGTGACAAGGAGGGAGAAGCAGCAGATTACGGAAACTTAGGAACTGTGTTTCAATCTCTTGGTGAATATGACAAAGCTAAAGATTATCTTGAGAAAGCACTTGCCATCAGATTACAAATTGGTGACAAAAAGGGAGAGGCAGCAGATTACGGAAACTTAGGAACTGTGTTCCTATCTCTTGGTGAATATGAGAATGCTAAAGAGTATCTTGAAAAAGCACTTGCCATCAGATTACAAATTGGTGACAAGAAGGGAGTAGCAGCAGATTGCGGAAACTTAGGAACTGTGTTTCAATCTCTTGGTGAATATGACAAAGCTAAAAAATATCTTGAGAAAGCACTTGCCATGAGAATACAAATCGGCGACAAAGAGGGAGAAGCAGCAAGTTACGGAAACTTAGGAACTGTGTTTCAATCTCTTGGTGAATATGACAAAGCTAAAGATTATCTTGAGAAAGCACTTGCCATCAGATTACAAATTGGTGACAAAAAGGGAGAGGCAGCAGATTACGGAAACTTAGGAACTGTGTTCCTATCTCTTGGTGAATATGAGAATGCTAAAGAGTATCTTGAAAAAGCACTTGCCATCAGATTACAAATTGGTGACAAGAAGGGAGTAGCAGCAGATTACGGAAACTTAGGAACTGTGTTCCTATCTCTTGGTGAACATGAGAAAGCTAAAGAGCATATTGAGAAAGCACTTGCCATCAGATTACATGTTGGCGACAAGATGGGAATAGCAGCAGATTACGGAAACTTAGGAACTGTGTTTCAATCTCTTGGTGAATATGACAAAGCTAAAAAATATCTTGAGAAAGCACTTGCCATCAGATTACAAATTGGTGACAAAAAGGGAGAAGCAGCAGATTACGGAAACTTAGGAACTGTGTTCCTATCTCTTGGTGAATATCAGAATGCTAAAGATTATCTTGAGAAAGCACTTGCCATTAGATTACAAATTGGCGACAAGAAGGGAGTAGCAGCAGATTACGGAAACTTAGGAACTGTGTTTCAATCTCTTGGTGAATATGACAAAGCTAAAAAATATCTTGAGAAAGCACTTGCCATGAGAATACAAATCGGCGACAAAGAGGGAGAAGTAGCAAGTTACGGAAACTTAGGAACTGTGTTTCAATCTCTTGGTGAATAAAGTAAGTTTTCTTAAATAAGAAAATATTGGAATTTCCTAGCTTAGGTAATAATCTTGAGCTCAACTGGCGTCATTTCATGCCAATGGGTGTCCAACCTTTGTTTTCCACTAAGAACGCGTCACCCTTGCCAATAAAGCCGATGGAAACCGAGCGTGCAATTTTAAATGTTTTGACACAACCCAGTGGATGTTTTACTAAACAAATATCGTTGTTTAAAGTAATTTATTGGCAGTTTTGTTTAGAATACCTTTCGACTATAATCACAAAAATACTGGAGGCGCACTCTGATTGCCTATGTAGCCAATGATTTGAATGTTTTTTTCCAGTAGCCAGACCCTTCGCTAATAGCGAAGAGATTTTATATATCAGGCTGATATAAAGAATTAATATTTAACTTAAATTACGAATAAACTTCACGCAACCGACGGAAAGATCACACTTTGGTTATATTGAAAATACCGTTTACCTGTTTTATATGGAGGAAATCGCTTTCAATTCTATTCGGTGAGGAAATTTGTTACAGAGAGACATTGATTCTTTATGTTTCTACTCTTGCAGGCTTGCTTTGCACCGGCATTATACCCAGGGTCTGGCACTGAAATTCAGGATGGCGCCCAGCTGTGCCCTGAATACAGAGACAGTTTGAGTGAAAGGGACGATTTCATTTCTATGGGATCATGCAATATTTAGTTGATAAACCCCTTCAGGCGGCTGGTATGTCGGTTGATAATGTTCGCGGCGGAGAGATTGTCCGAAAAAAAACATTTCAATTGTCACTATTTGGCTGAGAAGCGAAGCTTCGAGGGCAAATATGAAATTTTGAGGACAATCTCTCAGCCAAGGACATTATCAGCCGACATACCAGCAAGCCAGAAAGGGGTTGATTTATTTTATAACCCTCCCATTAATTTTCATATCGCAATTAGACCGTTCGTAAACATGGCAAAAAAAGCCAGTGGTGATCTGATGGCGAATGCGTGATTGACGTAAGCAAGCGAGTACATTTGATTGGTTTAACTAGCTTTATTTCCACTTTGATTCGACCAAAACTTGCCAAGCTGTCATGTGAAATTAACTCTCGTAACGCCTGTAACGTCTGCAGCGACTGGCAAATTCCAAACGAGACGAAACAAAACGAGCTCTAGGCGTGTCGCGACAAACTAGTGGGTGGGACTACTTTACAGGTCGTCTTCAAGGGTAGACAAGTAAACCACGGAAAACCAAAGTTGACGGTTATCGGCGATTTATTGCATCAACATAAACGATCGTAAACTGAAATAACAATATGTAACGAATTTCTATCAATTTAGCGGAAAAGTTGCGTAACAAATAGTCAAAACTTACACGAGACAAACTAGCGATTTGGAATCGATAACACAACGAAATTGAATAACAATACATCAAAAAAAGGCCAGCGTAAATACCACGCTAAGATACTAAATAAGATTCGATACAGAAGTACACAACAAAAGAAACTAATTAACAGCTCAATGCTTTCGAACCTAAAAGGTGGGCGTTCACTCTAGTAACGTTCAGAACACTTTCTAATTTAGACGATTATAGATCAATTAACATTGTACAAATCTTTCTTTGTATTCCTTCGCCCATAGCTATAAAAAAAACGTAACCTAATCAAAATGACAAAGGTACTCACATATCGGTCCCGCTTGAGCCAAGGGTTAGGAAATCAAAAAGCATCAAGAGTTCAAGGTTGACAAGACCACGTGAGATGGAAAGAAAAACTACCTTAAAGGGACGCTAACTCAGCTTTTATATGCGCGTGGTGACGCTTAAAGGTCCGATTACACAACCAATAAAAAAGAAGTAAACATTGTAACTACGTTCGTAACTAAGATAAAGAGACAATTATTAACTAATCAAAATTGACCTTTGTCTAGTGTCCTTAACAACGCCCCTTAGATCAAAACCTCGAAAACTCGGCGCTTTTGGTTCATATTTTTAACGTACTGTTCAAAAACTTGACTAGAGAGAAATTTGTTTGAGTCTCGGGAAAAAATCAAATCATTTCAATTGTCACTGTGAGGACTGAAAACGAAATTACTTCCGTGAAACACAGAATGTGGAAATGTGGAGCACTTAAGGTGGCCGAACACAGTTTTCGCGCGCGCTTTTGCTGATGCAATTCAGCGCGCGCACAAGGACTGCAAGAAACAAACATGCCGTCAATAGAGCGATCATTTTATTTACTCAACACCCGCAGTATCTGTGCTATTTTTCTCTATATTTGAACGCAGTGTATTGATGGCTTTAGTCTTTTATTACAAAGATATATTAGAAAAGGTAACGATGCAAAGAACCCAGCAATTCTCAGCTTTTTCTTTGTCACCGAAAGAACCTAGTTAAATGCAGCGCATGCGCAGTTGCTCGAAAAATTGAGACCGATTGCTTTTGCAGAAAGTTGCCGATTTCTAACGATCCAGTCATTAGAATTTCAAGAAATTTGGCAAAAAAAATAGTTCAGAAACCACGTGAATGATCTATCACAAAAAATCTGAATTTTGCAATAGGGAATTTTAAATAATTCAGAACATGCAGTGAAAACGATTTACAGCGAATTACGAAAATCGTCTGTGTCAAAATTTTATTAGAACAGTGCTGACAGAAGGGATTTAAAGTCAATTCGTAGTGGGCAAATGATGAAAAAAATCTAACGACTGGATTTTTTTTTAAATAAACAAAAACCATTTTTTAAGCCTTGTTTTTAACCAGCCCCGTTGCCATGGCAACAGCACACACCTTAGCCAAAATGCGAGAATAAACCCTTCTGAGGTTAACCTTGACTCTTGCAAAAAACGGGCGCCAAAGCATAAATAGTTTAAAAGTAATGGTGAATTAGGCATAGGCACTTGAAAACTAGGTTCGGCCACCTTAAAGGATTTCCGTTGAAGGTGGACAGTTGGTAAACCCGCTAGTTTCGCTGTTGAGTTGCGGTCGAGGACGTTGCTGCCAAAGACGAAATAGCTTGAGGTGAAACAGCTGCAAGGCAAGGTTGATCGGGGTTTTGCTTTGTTATAAATCGATTGACGATCGCGGAAAACTCATATACTATTCAGGCCAAGCTGATTTGCTGCATAGAGAGCTTCGAGGTCTTCGCTGGAAATTTGTCGCAGAAATTGGTTGTGGAAGAAATCAATCCCTGTCGCGCAAGATCTTTCAGTGATGTATCTACAAGTTCGTTTGTTAGCATACTTGAATGGAAAACGGCTTTCTTTGAGCGGTACAAGATAAAAATCTGTCCAGCACGGAACGAATGGCTTTCATAGTGTTGCGACTGTATCATGGTTTTCCTTTCACGTTTCTGGCATCTACGTAAAAACTTTTCAACATAGTTGACAGTTCTGCCTGCTCCATGTTTTCAAGTGCGACTGGAATTTTTCTCTCCTTCTTCCATGCCAAAGTTGCACGAGAACGGTTGCTCTAATTCATTTAATCACAGTGTATTAATTCTCTATTTTATAAAATGACTCAGTTTAAATTTGCGTAGGACTAAATTTTAAAAGTCTACTCGTAACTTTCTTCACCTTCAAAGACATTGACAGCATATTTTGTTGACTTTTTAGTACTTTCCGGAACAGCATTTGCGACCAGCTTTTCTTAATAATGTAACTATCGCTAGACTCAACAGAACGAGTGTGGTTTTCTTCCATGTAAAATAAGAGAAGGAAAAGTTGAAACTCTTGTGCTGACTATGTTTCTATTCGACGGAGGCAATCGGAGGACAAATATCGACGCAGGCGGGGGTTATTGCGTGATAACTGTCCCGTGAGTGTTCACCACGTGACGTAAAGTAACCAATAAAGTCGCGCCAAAATTAATAGGTGGGTTATAATATTGCATAAGCACACGTAGTCCTCAGCTTTCTTGAAGGTTTGAGGATTTTTTAAAACCTGAGAATCTCTCCTCTGATGAGAGAGTTAATGAAAATAGTGAAAAGTCTCCCTATGACGGTTGATAGTTAATGAAGATAGTGAACACTTGAGGCGTAATCGAATCGTCGGATTCACAAATTGGCAGACAATATGATATTTGAAATGTAAACCACCTTTGCCTCTAATCTAATCCCTTCTAAACGGCTCAAAAAGACCCAGGAACACTGGTAAATAACAGGGCGTTTATTTTACATGAACATCAATGATTATGTTATTACTGATACAGTGTTCGCATCCTCTGTTCTTTGGGCGAGCAAGAAGATTCTCATGAACGCAAATCGAATGGGAGCTTTAAAATTGCCTACAGGCCAAAATGTAAGCTAGTTCTTTTGTTTTTAAAGCGGTGTTGCGGTGATCGCAAACCCGTCGCTGTGCGATGTTTGTTTTTTTCACGCTACGGTGTTCAGTGAATTAAAGTTATTTGCGGTGCTGTGGATTCTTGTTTGACCTTCTTTAAGAGTGCATCCACGGTAGGACCAGGCAGGGGCGGCACAAGCTATCTCGCCGATTTCGATGTAACTTGGCCAGTTTGAAGGGGTTCACCCAAAACTACTTCAGTCTAAGTTTAAGGAAATTTGGTCAAAACCGGGGGGGAGTTGACCACACCCCTTGTTTTTTCAACAAAAATGACCAAATATAACCCCAAAAATGGTGAAAAGTAAAACGCTCTACTGCTATAAGAATTCAACCAAATCTTTTCAAATTTTCAGTGAATGTTATCCTACCCCAAAACAATCTATTGTCTACGTTTCGTTCTTCTACGACTAGTTCCCATTACACAAGTCGTCTCAGACAAGACCCCCCTCTCACCCAATAGTCAAAACTGTTAAAATACCCAAAGTTTAGGCCAAAATATCTCCAATGGCGGAGCATGCTTCAAAAAACGGAGCATACCGTTTAAAGGGTGGGACTTCATGCTAACATTATCTGCAAAAAAATCTTTGGGCACTCACTGAACTATTCCACAAGAGGGCTGCAAACACTTCGTCCACCACAGGGTACCGGCGTCAATTTTTTTCATTATAACGCGCAAATTCGGTAATTATGACACAGCAACAGACAGAAAATGTCACAAAATGGTTACACACCGTACACTTTAATGAAATAGAACCATTTCTATCTAATCGCTCAACAAAAAAAGAAAAATTCGCCCACCACAGGATACCCACGTCAATTTTTTTTTTTTTTTCATTATAACGCGCTAATTCGGTAATAATGACATAGCAACAGACAGAAAATGCCGCAAAATGGTTACACACCATAAACTTTAATGAAATAGACCCATTTTGAAGGCTTTTGTTTGTCCTAAGCCATCAAAATAACAATCGGCGGCTTAATGATGGCCTCTATTATTGTATAAGTGAACTATGTGACAGGACTTACTCTTCGCTAAGTTAAACACGCGAGTCACAGAACACTATTAAAATGCTTACATTGTCCCTATTTGAACGTTAGAATGATTGTATAATGAAATTTGCTTTTGTTCGTCTAATAAAGGAATAATATATTTGCTTGAAACTTGCACGACTGACATCGCATCTTGATACAGTGTTGATACAGAAAACGTTATCAAAAAGAACTCGCTCTACTGCAAATATATTGATTGGCTTACGTCTCAATGTTGGTTGCCTAATATGCCTAAAAAGAAGAAAAGCGTTTGGCTGTAAAATAATCCCTGGAAATTACTTCCTGGCAAGCGCTTACATATTTGTAATTTGATAGCTTGATTTGATCTGCCATAATAACTACAAAGAGAACAAACTTTCGCCCTAAAAATACAAATTGATGCGCACGAATCGACTTGTTTTGTTTTCTTCTAAAATATGAAGTACATGTATAACGGTTTGGCGATACTAAATGTTGAATTGGGGCTTAGGATATGTAATAGACCTAATAGCCCAGATACATCAAAAGATTCACTGGCTTTCTATAAATAGACTGTTGATTACGAAAAGGCGTGCAAGTGCATGGAGGATATTTCAAAGTGTTTTATATCATTCGCAGTTTTTTCCCTTGAATTCTTTCGTCAGTGATGTAAAGGCGCACTTGAGAGAATTACAAACAACATAATCATGTGTAGCCTCTGAAAGAGAGATGATACTTGCCTGTGTCAGTTTGTTTGATGAGGAGGGTGAGGATATGTTATTTTTCCAGAGCATCGCGCTTTACTTGGAGTAAAATAATGTCCTTCAAGAAAGTGCCAGCATCCGCTGCATGGCCGCCGTAAGGGTAAAGTATTCAGAAGGGTGAATTTGAAAATTTTGAAAGAGATAAAGGAAACGTGGGACGTTTTGGTTCCCGTAGGCTCAGGAAAGCATGGCCACTAAATGTAAATACGGTTCTTATGCATGCTTTGGTTTCTTGGTGGTTTCGCCCCATGTAAGGGAATCAAGACATGTTTCGATTCTGGATTCCTCGCAGTGGATTTCGGATTCCAGTCTTTGTCAGTGGAACTTGGGTTCCAGATTTCAATCGTTAGTGGGATTCCAGATTCCTTGAGCTGTATTCCTGCCGTAGCAATTGGAAAGAAGAAGCCTGAAAAAAATCAGGGCTTCAACAGGATTCGAACCCGTGACCTCCGCGATACCGGTGCGATGCTCTACCAACTGAGCTATGAAGCCACACATTGGGAGCGAGGTCAATTAGTTGAGTTTTACACAACAAAAGCAGTGAGGTCTGTATCAAAACAAGGTCAACTCCAGCCTCGCTGCCATTCAAAGGCCAGGTCACTGAGCACACAACTGTAAAATGGTCTATTGTTTTATTGATAAACGCAATGTTAGAGTGGGAAAGGAGTTTCTTTTTTCTTTCTTTCTTTTTTGTGGGAAGGGGGGAGGATGGAAGATCTAGTAAGAAATTAGTTATAAGTTATAGGGTATAATATTTATTTCGGATAAGAAAAACAAACAAATAGGCAATTGTGTGGTGAATTTTGATCTACAAGAGTTTTATTCTATTTTGAAATCTTCCAAGTCAGTTTGCCTTTCCGTTGTTTTCTTTTTTTGTATGTTAGCTAGATTACCTTCTCACAGGAGCCCAAGGTCATAGGCTCCTGCTTCTAATCGATCATTTTTCCCAGGAGAGGCGTAAAGCAGGGCACTTCTCTCAAAAGCTACAGTGACTATATTGCAGGCTGTTATCATTGCGCATTTCTTCTTCTCAGTCTTCCAAGCCTTGCACAGCGCGTTAGTGTCCGCACAGCTCGTTATGACTTCAGTGAGGCCTAAGCTGGGCTGTGGCCGCCGAGCTGCCGCCCTGAATATTAGGTGCTACATTAATGTGGACAATGACGTCAGGACAGCCAGTGATATGAAAGCTGCTATCGACTGGCAGTGGGGCATCAAAGGTTGCTACTCAGTGGTGCGCAAGGTTGATGAAAGGTCCCAAAACATGACCAAGCACTCGCTTAGTGCCACACAGTCTTTGATCATCGCTTGTCGGGCCCACAATGTCGGACCTCGAAAGGTTTTTTTCCGCGGCGTCGCTGGCTCTTCTCGCCACCTCTCAAGGTCCGACGAACTTACAAGTTTACCAGGCGTTCAATAGTCCTGACATGCTGACTGGTGTCTTCCGTGCCCCTTCCAGCACGAGGGAAAAGCAGCCTGCAGTACCTCCAATGAAGCCTATAGCCGTAGAAGGGTTTCAGCTCGAAGAAGAAGAGAGTGTGGTCTTTCATTGCCCAGAGGAGGGTTGTATAAAGGTTTACCAAAGTCACAGCAGCCTTCAGCGACACCCTGATGCCGGGAAACACCTTCTGGCGTTAGAGAGAGAAAGAAAGAGTCCACGTACAACGTGATAAAGAAAAAGTGGGCAGAGACGTGCAAGTCAATTTCTGGTAGCTACATGGAAGCAGCTCATCCGCCCACATCTGCATCTGCCTCAGTTTCCCCAGCCAGTCGAAACTGACGCACCGCCAACAGCTGACATGGGCTGGGCACTAAAAAAGACCAAGAAGTCTGCTCATTTCACCACCAAAGTGCGCCAATATTTGCGTGAAGTATTCCTCAAGGAGAGGACACTGGGAATAAAGCAACGGCTGAGGATATAGCAGCACGAATGAGGTCTATGCAAACCGCTGAGGAAACGAAGGTGTTCACCAAAGACGAGTGGCTGACATCTACCCAGATTTCCAGAAATTACAGTAGATTGGCCGCATTAAACGGGAGTGGGGCTCTTCATAGATCAGAGGAGGCGAGGCCAGCACCGGCAGAACCGGTACCCAAGGAAGCAGAAAGCGAAGATGAGAAGGAAGACCCGTACGTGGCTGAAGCTCTCATCATTAGAACACGGCTTCAAATCAGGAGGGAGCTAGAGCTGTAACTTCACTTTCGATCAGAGTGTTTATCTGCTTATTCATATTTATTTTGACTTTTCTCTTTAATAGTTTTTACAAAGGACAGTTCTTTAGGGCTCAGGTCACAAAAACATGCAGTTGATATTGTTTTCAGTATTGCGAGGTCTTTCTGATAAAGTTTTCTGCATCAAGATGTGATGTGGCGTGGAAGTTTCCAGCAAATGTATTATTCCTTTATGAGACGAACAAAAGCAAATTTCATTATAAAATCATTCTAACGTTCAAATAGACAATGTGAGCATTTTGATTCGCGTGTTTGACTAAGCAAAGAGTAAGCCCTGCGAGTGCTTATACAATAATAGAGGCCATCATTAAGTCGCCGATTGTTATTTTCATGGCTTAGGACAAACAAAAGCCTTCAAAATGGTTCTATTTCATTAAAGTTTATGGTGTGGGATTATTTTACAGCCAAACGCTTTTCTTCTTTTTAGGCATATTAGGCAATCAACATTGAGACGTAAGCCAATCAATATATTTGCAGTAGAGCGAAGTCTTTTTGATAACGTTTTCTGTATCAACACTGTATCAAGATGCGATGTCAGTTGTGCAAGTTTCAAGCAATTATATTATTCCTTTATTAGACGAACAAAAGCAAATTTCATTATACAATCATTCTAACGTTCAAATAGGGACAATGTAAGCATTTTAATAGTGTTCTGTGACTCGCGTGTTTAACTTAGCAAAGAGTAAGTCCTGTCACATAGTTCACTTATACAATAATAGAGGCCATCATTAAGCCGCCGATTGTTATTTTGATGGCTTAGGACAAACAAAAGCCTTCAAAATGGGTCTATTTCATTAAAGTTTATGGTGTGGGATTATTTTACAGCCAAACGCTTTTCTTCTTTTTAGGCATATTAGGCAATCAACATTGAGACGTAAGCCAATCAATATATTTGCAGTAGAGCGAAGTCTTTTTGATAACGTTTTCTGTATCAACACTGTATCAAGATGCGATGTCAGTTGTGCAAGTTTCAAGCAATTATATTATTCCTTTATTAGACGAACAAAAGCAAATTTCATTATACAATCATTCTAACGTTCAAATAGGGACAATGTAAGCATTTTAATAGTGTTCTGTGACTCGCGTGTTTAACTTAGCAAAGAGTAAGTCCTGTCACATAGTTCACTTATACAATAATAGAGGCCATCATTAAGCCGCCGATTGTTATTTTGATGGCTTAGGACAAACAAAAGCCTTCAAAATGGGTCTATTTCATTAAAGTTTATGGTGTGTAACCATTTTGCGGCATTTTCTGTCTGTTGCTATGTCATTATTGCCGAATTAGCGCGTTATAAGGAAAAAAAATTGACGTGGCTACCCTGTGGTGGGCGATTTTTTTTTTTTTTTTTTTTTTGAGCGATTAGATAGAAATGGTTCTATTTCATTAAAGTGTATGGTGTGTAACCATTTTGTGACATTTTCTGTCTGTTGCTGTGTCATAATTACCGAATTTGCGCGTTATAATGAAAAAAATTGACGCCGGTACCCTGTGGTGGACGAAATGTTTGCAGCCCTCTTGTGGAATAGTTCAGTGAGTGCCCAAAGATTTTTTTGCAGATAATGTTAGTATGAAGTCCCACCTTTCAGACGGTATGTTCCGTTATTTGAAGCATGCTCCGCCATTGGAGATACTTTGCCCTAAACTTTGGGTATTTTAACAGTTTTGACTATTGGGTGAGAGGGGGGTCTTGTCTGAGACGACTTGTGTAATAGGAACTAGTCAAAGAAGGACGAAACGTAGACAGTAGATTGTCTTTGGGTAGGACAACATTCACTGAAAATTTGAAAAGATTTGGTTGAATTCTTATAGCAGTAGAGCTTTTTACTTTTTACCATTTTTGGGGTTATTTTTGGTCATTTTGTTAAAAAAACAAGGGGGGTGGTCAACTCCCCCCCGGTTTTGACCAAATTTCCTTAAACTTAGACTGAAGTAGTTTTGGGTGAACCCCTTCAAACTGGCGAAGTTTCATCGAAATCGGCGAGATAGCTTGTGCCGCCCCTGCCTGGTCCTATCTTGGATGCACTCTTAATCTCAATTGTATTTTTCCCCAAAATTTACGGATTATCACTTTTTAATTTTTGTTCTTTAATTTTGGCTTTCACCAACGGTCAAATCAGGGAAGCTCAGAACAGTGAAAAGTACTTTCTCCTAGCGAAACTAAAACCTTCATAATTCGTGTGCAACTTGGCCTTGTGGGACTCGATAACTAGTTCACTTCTTCGAGGACTCGAGGGAATCATAGAAAAAAAGGGCGCGTCCTACACTCCGTGCCTCTATTCTATATCTCTCCCCTGTCTTCCCAGACGTGATCCACGTGAATATAGCAAATGCCTCGGGTTTTTTTTTTTTTTTTTCTTTTTTTTCATTTGCACTAAGAAAGAATAAAACTCCACAAAATAATACGACGGGGAGTCCCAAATTTATAGTCTTTATAAATAATACTTCTTTTTATTTTCATTTGCAATATGTAACAAATAAAAAACCACTCAGTGTCTGTAGTCCTTTGAAAAACTCACACATTTTAGATCACTTTTCGCCACTATTTTACTATTTAAGAAATAAAAAACGTGTACCGTGTTTCTATCGAGTTATAGAAACACGAGTGGACGTTTGCAAGAACGAGAAATGCTGTGGGAACATGAGTCGCAGGCGAGCGTTTCCACAGCTTTTCCGAGTTCTCCCAAACTTTTACGATTGTTTCTATAACTCGATGGTAACACGGAGAACATGTTTTCGATTTCTTTTAGAAAACAACGCGACGAAAAAACGGAAAACAACTTGTTAACGTTCATTATCAAAATATACATTCCCTTTGCTCGCGCCTTCATTACGTCAACAGCTCGTGCTAGGTCTGTGTTGCAATCGAGTTTTAGTATAAATCTACCAGCTTTCTATCACTTTCGTTCACGAATGCCGTTCTCTGATTAGCTACGCTACTCACTACTACTCTATTCTGTGATAGATAGTGAGTAGCGTAGCAGTGTTCCCTTGTTAACAAAACGACGGCCGCTTCTTCGCGTTTTCGAAATGTCTGCGAAGAGGAGTTAGGTTAAATTTTGAACGGCTAGTAGATTTATACCAAAACATTTAGATCATTCGCTCTCGCTTTCTATCGCGTGACAGTTGACTCGGACTGCGCCTTCGTCAACTATCACGCGATAGAAATCTCGAGCTCATAATCTAATTATTCAATAGAAACACGATTTTTAACCAATAAGCGCGCGTATTTTCTTAGGACTATTTTCCAATGAGCCGAAGTTTGCGGACGGGGTCATTTTGATTGCAATGCAGTCACGATGATACGTTTGTATTTAATTTCGATCAAGTTTTGCTTTTCTTTGTTGTGTATTGTAATGTTCTTAAGCCGTTTCATATTTCACTTTAGTTGTTTGCTTGAGGGCCACTGATTTCTAACGGAGCTGTTATGTGTAGACTTAGGGTAAATAAAGTATATTATTGCTTTTATTATTACATACTGTGGTCGCTATTTCTTTTCGCACTGGCGAAGAATCCAAAGTTCAATCTTAAAGTATTCCATTATTAATATGATCTGCTCACGCAAAATATATTTTGTAACGTTTCGCTAATTACACTGGAGTATGTTCATTATGTATGGTTCGTGTTAACTGTAGAAGTACTTTAGGCGTGAATCCCTAAGGGGCTAGTAGGCTATTTAAGAATTTGTAAGTTATGCAAGAGCCACTCGAAGGCATCTCTTTAAACTTTGCTTTTGTTGTTATGTCGTCGTATACTGAACGAGCGAGCGTTCCCGCTTCGATCGCGCAATCCTTCACTGAGGGAGATCCTGTTCATAAGACTGCTTCACGAACATTGTTTCCTCGTCTTTTGGACGTTACGTTTGATCAGAGGTTCGCTGCATTCAAACGCGATCTCGACGAGAAACAAGCCGCCACTCAGTCTCAACTGTAGAAGCTAAAAACGGTATCCAAAGCTTCGAGTTCTTTCAATTCTAAAGTACAATACGAGTCTAGCAACTCTCTGCTTGATGCAACAGACGGGACCATCAAGACCATCTCAAAAGGAAACCTTTCAGCAGCCAAGTTATTTCGTTCCGTGGACAAGAACCCCGCTGTTTGGGCAGCAGTGCAAGTACGAGTCGGACGAACTCGCCGAAGATTCAGAGGAAGAGAAAAAGCTCTGATCAGCCGAAAGACGAGCGCTAGCCAAGATCCGGGAGAAAAAGCGGAAAAATGCGTCTAGCTGGCCAACTCTACAGCTACCCGCTCTACATCCAGTGAAGCTCCATGTACTCATGCTCTGTCCACTGGCAATTATTTTTCTTCTAATCAGCCTTTTTGTTTTTTCCGCATGCAGTCCTTTCGTGGACGTCAGCCTCAACTAGCAGACAAGTGTTTCAGCTGCGGCCAAAGAAGCCTCTGAGCAAATCCATCTTCCCGCCCAAGCCGTTTTAGAGGAGCCGCTGCAGCCCCTCCAAGCAGTAAAAATACATACTTATGGCAAATACCAAGCTACATTGAAGAGAATGGGATAAGATGAGTATATAATTTATTCAATATAATCAAATGATTGGGAGACTTTGACCCAGTTGAACTTATTGATAATTTTGTTGAACCATGTGATTCAAGGTTTTTTGGAAGTCTTGGAAAGACAATTTACTCTAAGGGGCTGAAAAATTTCTGTAGCTGTTCATTTATCGTTCGCGTAAATTTTGGATATGTCAACTGCGTCCATTACTTTTGACTTTGTCATGACAACCACAAACTTCGTATAGGTTTGGACAAAAATCAACTTTTTCGACATACTTGTGTATTTTTTTTTTCAGCTTTGTTCATCATTTTGCTAATTTTACCAAATTGTACATTTCATAAGCATTCTGGCTTCATAAGCATTCTAAGTTATTTTTTGACTTTTTTAAGAAAATAGTAAAATCCAAGATGACGGATCCAAAATGGCGGGTCAAATGACGTCATGCTACTTCACAGCCAAAAATTATCTCATTATTTTATAGAGCAAGCTCAGGGCTTTCTATTTAATGAATGTAAATTTATTTTCTGTGCCTTAATAGAACGAAAACCCAAGGAGGGGGTTTCATCCCCCTTGTACCACGATGGGGGCATTAGTCCGAGGGTTAACGATTGTATTAGCCCTAATGACTGAATGAATGAATAAAAGACTGATTATCAGGACGGAACGCATTATATTTAAGTTAAAGGCAACCTTAAGGTTAATGTAGAGTTTTGAAATCATATAAGTGCTTCTTGCTTTATTCGCGATACTATTTTTGTTGGGTATCAGATTCTCTTTATTTACATTCTACCCTCAGCTAAGTTTTCTAATAATCACTCAGCCATCCAGTCCAGTATAGTGATTTGTCGAGCAGGTTATTTCTGATCTTCTGGCCACAGGTTTAGTGGTCGAGTGCGCGTGTGTTCCTGCTGTTGTTAACCCGTTGTCAGTTTCCATACAGTTAGAGTTCTGGAAGAATAATGTTTCTTATCTCAATTCAAGTGTTTTGCAGACGTTGCGTGCAGACTATCTCGTATTGTATACTCGGATGTTAGCGCTATTGGATTGGCTGCTTTCATTGCCATTGGTAACATGCCTGTTTTTGCACAAAAACTGAGATTCTATGTAGACGAATACCAGATCGAGTACCACGTGGAGAGAACTCCACTGTGTTTGTTTTGCTTTGAAAAGTTTGCAAATCTTCTTTCAGGGTGCTCTGGTAAGTGGTTTACTGACAACCAAACTGTACCTTTGATCGTCGATTCTGGTAGTATAAAACTGTGTTCGCTTCAACTCGCCGGTGATATATTTGATACCGCCAAAGAAAGTAATATCAAAATCGAGGCTGAGTTGATACCTCGTTCAGCTGATTACTTATGCAAGATCGTCGATTGATGACTGGTCAGTTAAAGATAGCTATTTTCATGAAGTAACCCCTTATTGGGGTCCCTGTTCAATTGATTACTTTCCCAGTTAAAAAAAAAAAAAAAAAGATTCAAGTTTTCCCAGTTTCTATTCGAATATTCCCTGGCATTTAGTTGGGTAGGAGAAACCTGTTGGCTGGTGCCACCTGTTTCGTTAGTTAAAAATGTCATCCGCCACATGTGTTTTTGTCAATAGAACTGGTTACTCCTTATTGGCCTTTCAGCTCCCTTTTGGCCTTTTTTGGTGGATCGTAGGTGGGGTTTCAGATCTTTTGTTATTGATTTTCTCTTCGTTGAGAACGGTAAAGATGTTTATCTCCATGGGGCAAATAACAGTTCCCTTTTGGCTCGGAGAATTTTAGTTACTTGTCGGGGCTGCACAGTACAGTATCCAGTAGAACCTGTCTATGGAGAAGTCATGCCGCGCGGTCACGATTACGCTGTTTTAGGCCGTTGGGCCATGTCATCTTTGTGCGGGACTGCCCGTTTATCATGTGTTGATCTTAGGTGATTGCACTGTTTTAGGCCATTGGGCCATGTCATTTTTGTACGGGACTGCCCGTTTATCATGTGTTGATCTTAGGTGATTGCACTGTTTTAGGCCATTGGGCCATGTCATTTTTGTACGGGACTGCCCGTTTATCATGTGTTGATCTTAGGTGATTGCACTGTTTTAGGTCGTTGGACCATGTCATCTTTGTGCGGGACCGCCCGTTTATCACGTGTTGATCTTAGGTGATTACATTGTTTAAGGCCGTTGAGCCATGCCGTTTTTGTGCAGAACTGCCAGTATATAGTGTGCTGAATGCAAGATTTAGGCCTCTCGGCCTTCCTTATGTTCTGATCTGCGTGTTGTTGCTTTTTTGTTTTTTCTAATTGTTCTCACATTTCTTTTGTTATCTTTCAAGTCTACAAAGTGGATGTGTGTTTACTTCAAAGGTTGCCCACTCAAGAGATCCAGACGGCTTCGCAAGTCAACGGAAGGTCTTCCCTTGCGTTCCTCTAAAGCAACGGCCCCTTCAACAACAGAGCGTTATTCAAGTGACTTTCAAACATTTAGAGAATGGTCTTCGCGCTTTGAGGAAGTCGCTTGTTTGCCGTCTGATGAGACGTCATTTGCTCCTTATTTGGAGTATTTTGCTGCAGCAGAGTTCCCTCTACTCCACACTTGAGTCTGTCTGTTATGGCATAAATTGGGCACACCATCGGTATGGCTTTCTGATTTGTGATTTGACTTGTGATAGAAGTGTTCTCGAGGCGGCTAAAATTGAGCTTGCAAAACCTGTTTCCATACAAAGGGGGGCGCTGTTACTCCCGAGATGATTTTGAGGACATATAATAGGTTTGCGCGCCCCAAGGCTAATCCCTCTAATCATCGCTTAGCTGCAATTTGCGTGACTGCCTAATCGGCTTTTCTCCGCGTCAACGAGTTAGCTAGCCTTCGTTGTTGTGACGTTAGTTTTTGCGATGCATTTGTCAGAATTTATACATGTGAGAGCAAAACAGATGTTTATTATATGTAATTTTTAGTTTTAATTTTATGAATTTATTTTCTTCAAAGATAGAGCATATTTTGCTCTCAAAAAATTCGTAGTAAAATAAAGTTTTAGACTTGGCATGCGTTTGCGGAACTAGGATATCTTATACACTTGTTTGATCTACATAGCTTAAGAACAGGGGCCGCTAAGGAGCAGGCATCAGTAATCTACACTCTTTATGTCACGGCAGATGGGAGACTGATCGAGCCAAGGACGGCTAGCTACGGCTATGTTACGATAAGTTAGAATCTTTACTTTCAGTTTCTTGAAGTTTGCACACTTAGATTCCTTTGTTCTCTTTCTTTATTTTCGAAAGCGGGCATCAATAAACGAGATGCCCGCCCCTGATTCTGTGTTTGTGTTTATTAAGATTAGTTACAAAATATTTTATAATCGTTTCAGGGTGATTAGAGTATAAATATATTTTGTAACGTTTCGCTAATTACACTGGAGTATGTTCATTATGTATGGTTCGTGTTAACTGTAGAAGTACTTTAGGCGTGAATCCCTAAGGGGCTAGTAGGCTATTTAAGAATTTGTAAGTTATGCAAGAGCCACTCGAAGGCATCTCTTTCAACTTTGCTTTTTAATTTTTCTGTTTATTCACTGCTGTATTTTCTTTATGATGATGTAACGCTCGCTGTATCCTGCATCAATAAACGAGATGCCCGCCCCTGATGCTGTGTTTGTGTTTATTAAGATTAGTTACAAAATATTTTATAATCGTTTCAGGGTGATTAGAGTATAAGAGCAGATTAGTAAATGCATGCTTGGAAGGAATGCATGATTTTCAGGAGTGCGCGTCTGTTAGTAAATCTTGTAATTTTGTCTTGCATATATGACAAAAACCCAGAAAACACACTGAGGAAATGCGCGCAGGAACGCAAAATGTGCACAGAGCGTAACACACCAGAAAACGCGCTTAAACAGGGGTTCAAAATGCAGGGAGGAATGCACAGAACTAACGGACCAGAGGAGGCAATTAAGAAGTCTCGCCACACCCAACAAAAAAAGCAGACGGCGTAGGAACTTTAATTAACGACGAAACACACGATAGAATGCATTAGGCTCGCATTTTCCAACTGGACCTGGTTATGACAGGTTTAAATATTTGAAATGCTTCAAGCTATGGAACCGTCACGTCGCCTTCCTCAAGTGAACACTGAGTGTTGGTTGTCACGAGGTCTACATTGGGGGAGGTCACGTGAAAAAATACATCGGTACAGGAACACGGTCTCGATTGAGGGTTAGGGCCTGGCACCGGATTTCAATCGCCTCCTTTATACTTGTTCCAATGTCAAGTCGAGATAGTGCTTCATAAATTGCCTGCGCGGACAGTCTTGTAATAAAGTTTGCTGTAGTACGCCAAGTAACCGTGTGTTCTCAAGTGTCAAGTTGCCGCAAGTTTTGATAAGTCGAGAGTGAAGCGGTCTACATTGAAAGGTTTGTTAAGTCTATCAGAAGAGAGTAAACTTTCTAGAGCAGTTCGTTTGCACCAGTGGTTAAGAATTCAAAGAAGCCGTTCCTAAAAAAAGAAAATAAAAATAATAAATGGTTCTCCTGGATGATTCAATATGGCAAAGTAAACAGGCTTGCCATACGGTCTGATTCAAAAATTTTCAGCGAAAACAACTTTCTTAGTAAGCTTTTCCGATCCAATTCAAATTACATACAATACCATCCAGTTATCTGATATATAATACTATTTTTTTTCCAACAGGAGAATTTGAGATACTCCTATTCCCTTCATGCGACAGAAATTGGAGTTTTGGGCAGCATTAAAGAGTTAACTGACATTTAAAGCAACCAAGAAGGAAATAAATTCATCAATAGTTTGAAACTGAGAAAACAATGTTCTCACCTTTTCTCTTTCGTCGTTTCCCCAAATGTACGGGGGCAGTTCAGCGGAACTTAATATTGGGAAAACACTGTCCGTGTAAACCTCCCTGAAGAATCTCCTCATGTGTGACCCGTCCCTCTAAACAAAACAACAAAGCACTAATAAGCCTCGTTCAATGTATCAATATTTTAACATGGCTCCGAGGCTTTCGGGTAATTTTAAATTGTTAAGTTTCTTTTGTCTCTCAATTCCCAAAAGAGACTTGGATACAAAGGAAACAAAACCAAATATAGAACGCCTCAGAACTATACTAGAACACTGATATATCGAACGTGGCCTATTGTTAATGAAGACAACATTTTAAATATTGTATTATGTTTAAAATAAAGAAAAGCATTAATATCTGTAGAAAACAAAATATCTGTAAAAAAAAAATCAATATCTGTAGGGGTTCCATGAAAGAGAACGTTCAGAGTGAAATACTATTTAACAGCAGGGTAACAGTAGTTTCTAACAAAAGAAATTGAATAAGTTGCAAAATAAATTGACTACATCTTTAATTTAACTTTCGTTTGTTCTTCTCGTCCCAGCGGCGCTGTCAAAATTAAAAGTATGGTAATGCTCAATGCAACTCTTGTAAAGTTTTACATGAAACGGCATTTAATTTTCAATATTATAAATTATATCGTTTGAAATACACGATTTTCAAATTGGAGACTTTTAAGGCGGAAAGTGACGATATTACAAACACTGAAAGTTGCGCTCTTTTGGCCAAAAAAATGTCTGGGGGAATGGGTCTAGTTGAGTCAAATCACAGAGCAGGGCAAATCACCACAAAACAAAGCAAAACAAAACAAAACAGAACAGAACAGAACAGAACAAAACAAAAGCAGTGAAACAAAGAAATACAGGTATCAACTAAGAGAAAACAGTAAGGGATAAAAGTTTAAAACTTTCACCAGAATGGCACCTTTGATTTCTTAAAATCCTGTCACAAAATCGCACTTGATGAATTGCAGCCTACTTCTATCCTTATAATCTTGTACTTTTTCACTAAAATTGCTTGTCTTACTTTGGTCTGTAGAATCCTTTAACCAATTTGTTTGTATAATCACAGGCATTGGCACCATGACATGGAATTTTGGAAGGATAACTTACAATAATCAGCCGGGACACTTCCCCTTTTACATTGTTAATGTGTGCTCACGTGATAGCCACGTGTTTACCTTAAGAGCATCCATGACGTCACTGGTATAAAGAATATTGCGAAATGTCGATATCACAGCATCCGTAATAAAGCCTGAAACACGAAACATAAACACGTTTCAGCAGAATGAATTGCATAAGTGAAGCTTTCTTTGTGCCTGGTGAGAGATTGCTATGTTTGCTTTATTTAAACGGAGTGAGAACCAATTATTTCCTCGATAATAAGAAAAAAGTCAAAGGTCTGAGCAAGAGGCTTTGACATTGCACATGCACACAGAGCATTCAAATAATAGACTGTTTTCGATAATATTAAAATTCAGCTTGGAAGTGAGGCCTAGAGAACACAAACAAAGGAAAATAAATGACATGTTTATTCATTCATTTTGTTTGTGTCCTCTAGGCCTCACTACCAAGCTAATATATCGACAGTGACCTGTTACCTGCAAGTTGTGAGGCGCGCCCTTCATCCATTATAACCTTGGTCAGCAGTTGCCGGTACAAAGAAATGGATTGAGCGTACATGTGACATGTTAACAAGGTGTCCGGTAACATGCTACAGAGATACAAAATAGCAACTTATGAAATATTGTCACTGGTCAATGACAGCAAATAGAGAAGAGTAAAACAAAAAGCAGAATATTGAGATGAAAACCTGGATTATCATGCTTGCATTGATACATCATCATAACTCAATTCGTCCCCCCACCGTCCCCCCCCCCCCCCAAAAAAAAAACCCCACATTTTTCAGGCTGAGTCAAACTGGTGTTAATTTAAAAAGAAGAAAAACGCATACATACAAAACGATGGGACTTGCTCGTACATGTCTTTTTTTTGGTGTGGAATCAGCTTTACTGTCAGTCGTGGTTGGCGATTAGAACGAACTTGCTGGAAACGGAGAAAAAAAACAACAGGCAGAAACGATGACAGAACATGAAAAAACAAATAAACAATAATAAAACTAGCACGAGAATTTATAGGCTCCTTTCCAAGTTTCATTCAGGGAAAGAGAATTTGTCAAGTCGATCAACTTGAGTTAATTTTATTTAACTCACACAAATACGTGAAAAGGGTATTACAATGAATCATTTATAATTTAAATTACACATGCATGATAACAACTATAAGAAAACAATACAAAGAAAATACGCGCGCTGATTGGTTAAAATCGTATTTCTATAACTCGATGGAAACACAGAACTAGCACGAGCTGTCGACGTAACGTAACGATGGCGCGAGCAACGAGAATTTACATTTTGATAATCAAAGTTAACAAGCTGTTTTCCTTTTTTCGTCGCGGTGTTTTCTAAAAGAAATAGAAAACATGTTCTCCGTGTTACTATCGAGTTATAGAAACACTCGTGAAAGTTTGGGAGAACTCGAAAGAGCTGTGGAAACGCCCGCCTGCAGCTCGTGTTCCGAGAGCATTTCTCGTTCTCCCAAACTTCCACTCGTGTTTCTATAACTCGATAGAAACACGGTATATGTTTTCTATTTCTTAAATAGTAAAATGGTGGTGAAAAGTGATCTAAAATGTGTGAGAAAACATGTACCATATTTCTATCGAGTTTTAGTATAAATCTACCCGCGTTCTATCACGAATGCCGTCCTCTGATTGGCTACGCTACTCACGTTCTATTCTGTGATAGATAGTGAGTAGCGTAGCATCGTGCGCTGGAGGCCGCTTCTTTGTGTTTTCGAAGTGTCTGTGAAGAGGATTTAGATGAAAGTTTTGAACGACTAGTAGATTTATACTAAAACAATTAGATTATTCGCTCTCGATTTCTATGCGTGATAGTTGACTCGACGATAGAAATCTCGAGCTCACAATGTATTTATTTAATAGAAACACTCGTGAAAGTTTGGGAGAACTCGGAAAAGCTGGGGAAACACTCCCCTGCGGCTCGTGTTTCCACAGCATTTCTCGTTCTCCCAAACTTCCACTCGTGTTTCTATTAAACAATTAGATTATGAGCTCAAGATTTCTATGCGTGATAGTTGACTCGGCGATAGAAATCTCGAGCTCACAATCTAATTGTTTAATTAATAGAAACATTCGTGAAAGTTCGGGAGAACTCGAAAAAACTGTGGAAACACTCGCCTGCGGCTTGTGTTCCCACAGCATTTCTCGTTCTCCCAAACTTCCACTCGTGTTTCTATTAAACAGTTAGATTATGAGCTCAAGATTTCTAGCACGATAGGGCGAATAATCTGATCGTTTTGGTATAAATCTACTAGTCGTAAAAAACTTTATCTAAATCCTCTTCAAAGACACCTCGAAAATGCCAAGAAGTGCCGTTATATATCACCGAATAGATGGTGAGTAGCGTAGCCAATCAGAGAACGCTAGTAGATTTATACTAAAACTTGATAGAAACACGGTACATGTTTTCTATTTCTCAAGCATTGATGACAAAAATTCAAAATAATTTACAATTTTGATATTAAAAACGAAAAGAGCTTGAGATAAATTATTATTTTCATCATCATTATTACTTTTTTTTTTTTTCTCACGCCTGACTTCGTAGTGTACGTATGGACGTTTGTGACTGGGCCAAAAGTTGACTTTATTTTAATTTTAGAGCAAAGTAAGAACTCTTAGCTCCTCAGTAAGTGATCAGAGTCTACTTTCCCCCTACAAGAGAGTTTTATTTTGTTTGGCCTTTCCAGGAGTATTCCGTTC
The DNA here is from genome assembly GCF_964199315.1 of Orbicella franksi. Lineage (NCBI taxonomy): Eukaryota > Metazoa > Cnidaria > Anthozoa > Scleractinia > Merulinidae > Orbicella > Orbicella franksi. The sequence goes on along the minus strand of NC_138145.1, from coordinate 35,026,513 downwards.
TCCTCGACCTATCAGGCATGTCTTTGGCGGTAAGTGGAATGGCATTAAGGACTTTAAGATGTAGTGCGGCTATCCTGAAGTACGACGGCAGATAGTAAAGATTGCATCCGGTGGCATGCCATTACGCGCGTTCCCGTACGGCTTTCCCGCCGTAGCCTTGCTGTCTTCTAAGGGAAAGTGCCCGGTTTAACGTACTCTTCAATACGCGAGTATTAGCGTGTTATTTCCTTCTCATTTTAAAAGTCCGTTCTAAGATAGACTAATTGTTACTTTGTTATTTGTGCAGAAAATTGGACGATTTAAACATCTACCGTGAACGACAGTCATATTAGTACCGGGCCTAATGGCTGCAGACAATGTAAAAAGCTGAGTTATAATCGTTTACTGCTACTCAAAATGAATTTCATTATACCAAAAGTTCTGTATGTTTGTTCTTATCATGTTGTACGAACACCTTGCCCGAGCCGAAATCGAGCTTATATCTGTTAGTTTGCTTAGTAGTTGGAATCACAGGCGGTTCTACAAAGAAAATTTAAGTTCTGAAAGAGGAGGAAATCATCGCCCATAATCAAGCCCATGTAGTATGAAAGTAGAATAGAGTTCTTGGTTTCCTTGAACGAGCTTGAACGAATACATTTTTTTGGAAAGACAAGTAGAGGCTACACACGACATTGCTTCACCGCGAAATCTTCATCGTTTGATTTTGGCGGGAAAATGCCGTTGTCAGCCTAGTCCCTCAAGGCACAAAGTAGCCGCAGTAGAACCTCGCTGTTGCATAATAAGCGGGCGGATATACTATGATCAGATGCTTTCTTGGAATTTCGGGAAACACCCGAATCTGCGCGATTCGTAGTTTTCACTTTTCAAAGGGAACTCTACTGTGATACTGTGGTAAGACTGTATTGTGTCCTCTCTTAAGGCCGCCTCACACTACCGCCTCACACTACTTGCCGGCTAGTGTGCGGTGCATTCAGACAAGTCTGAAGTCAGTTTAAGGTGGCTCTGATCGCTACTTATGGAATTTTTTTAAACTTTGTCAAACATTACGTCTTATCATGCCTATCAAATTTTGATAATATAAGAAATATTTCACCGTACCGTTTCTGAATTGTAAGCCCCTAAAGCTGTAACTAAGGGTGTTTTTAGCAGGTCATACTGTTGCTATAGTAACTTATTGTGTCAGAAAATGATAACAACGTGTCCACCAATGATTGGGCAGTTTTTTGATACCATGATTGTAGCATCAAGGGATAAAGAGTGGCATAATGACCCATCAAAATCTAACTGCTAGAAACTGTTTTGAGCCACCTTAAAATGTTTGATCAATTTGCTGTAATGTTGTTGGCTGTGTCAAGCCATTATGATGCAAAGGTAGTAATCAGTGACTGATCAGTTATGGCCTGATTCAATTGGTTCATTTTTGGTCAAGTCTGTGTTGCGGCTGGTTGAACAACATGTGAATTCCATTAATGTCAAGAAATACATGTACCTTTAGTTAGTGACTACTGTTTGTAAGGTGAGAATAGTTGTTGGTACATAAGTTGAGCAGTGTCTGTTCTTAGTTAGTTTGGGGGTCAGTTGTTGAAGGTGTGTTGTACTGTGGGTTTACATTTGACTGGAGTTAGTTAGTAGTTTGGTCTAGCTGTTGTTGTTTTTTCAAGGTATACCTTGTGGAACCTTCCCATTTTCTCCATTTATTCCCTGAAGTTTCCCTGATTTTGAGAATTGAAAATTTCATTGACCATTTTTGGAACCTGACATGTGGCAACCTATAATAAAAGTGCATCATTTAAAAAAAAAAAAGAAAAAAAAGTGGTACATTTTCATTTTTTTTCCTGTCCTAGAATTTGATGATCCTATTTTTGATGACTTGGGGCACCCTGTAAGGATGCCCTATGGGGAACTGCCCTGAAGGAACCAGGTTAAGTTTTGATTTGATCATTGCATAAGAACATAAGTGTTTACCTGGTCCTTTTAAGCTTATGTCTTGTCCTGAGGTATTTTGACTTCAGCTGTTCAAAAGAAGAAATACAAAAATTTAGATACTATATTCTCTAGAAACTCTCTCTTTTTTTTTTTCTTGATTACATTCACATGTTAGGTGGGGTACCCCAGCAAGGCGGGTTACCCAGACAACCGGTCTGGGTAACCCGCTTTGGTGGGGTGAGTTTTCTCCATGTGAAAGCTGCGGAGTGGGGTAACTCGCCTAACCGGGGGTAATCAAATCACTGTGCCAAGAACAACATGGCAGAACAACATGGCTGCCAACTGCTATGAGCATGGCAGGCTATTTCAACAATTCACCTCCAAAACCACCAAAACGCTAATGAAATTGACAGTGCTGGAGAAAATTTAAGCACGGAATCAGATGGTCAGGGTTGAAGCGAAAAGCAGCTTCATCGGAACAAACAAAGAAAACAAACGTTAGTTCTTTATTATGTGCGTGCTTAACAAATGGTGCGATTGCATTCTGGACCTCACCCCCACACCCCCGGGGTTGTATGTGAAGATAATTATTTCTTTACCACAGGTAGGTCAGGTACCATGACAAAATGGCAATAACCAAGGGATTAAGAATAATTTGGGTTACAAGCTAGATTTACTAAACATGTACATAATACATGTAGTCACTAACCTATACAAAATAAATTTGCATGTATTAACCTAAGGTAATATCCCCCTGTGAAAGAGGCGCCTAAATTTCATGGCTATTTTCAAATGCTGAAAGTAGCGACACCACAAAAGTAATAACCATTCAAAAACTACATTTAGTGATCTCACAATTTAATGTAATTTGACTTGTTATGAGAAACAATGAAAACAACAGATAACGCAAGCTGAACCCTATTACCTCATATTAATAATTATTTGCTTTAGATGACTGTTATTACAAACTAAGGCAATATTTTATTTTTTGGTTTAATTAACCAGTTACGTGCACTACCGAGTGTCAAGACTATAAATGCCAAAAACAAGCTGTGCGCTGTGCAGTGTCAAGACTATAGATGTTGAAAACAAGCTGTGTGCTATTCAGTGTCAAGACTATAGATGTTGAAATAAACAAGCTGTGTACTATTCAGTGTGAAGTCTATAGATGTCAAAAACAACCTGTGTGCTATTCAGTGTCAAGTCTATAGATGTTGAAAACAAGCTGTGTGCTATTCAGTGTAAAGACTATAGATGTTGAAAACAAGCTGTGTACTACTCAGTGTCAAGTCTATAGATGCCAAAAACAAGTTCTGTGCTATTCAGTGTCAAGACTATAGATGTTGAAAAGAGGCTGTGTGCTGTTCAGTGTCAAGTCTATAGATGTCAAAAACAAGCTGTGTGCTACTCAGTGTCAAGACTATAGATGTTGAAAACAAGCTGTGTGCTATTCAGTGTCAAGACTATAGATATCAAAAACAAGCTGTGTGCTACTCGGTGTCAAGTCTATAGATGTTGAAAATAAGCTGTGCACTATTCAGAATTCCGATACCAGGGGAATAGGAATAATAGAGTTACGTGCAAGTTTTAAATTATGTTTCCTAAACTTCACAAAAATAATCATGAACTTTAAATGTAATTATCAGTCAATCTGAAAGTAGCAGCGCTCTGAATTTCAAAGTAATCAGCAAGATTAGGAACCTCAAATTAATGTAATTTCACTTGTTGTGAGAAACAATGAAGATAAGAGATGTAACAAGCTGAGCCAATTGCAATGATAGCAGGGAAATGCTGGTACATCTAAAATGATAGTTGTTACAGTACTTTCAGAACTTAATGGTGACATGTTTCAGGAGGATTTCTGCAAGAGGTTTAATGTAAACAAGTTCTTATTTGTCTTTTCATGGTTGCCACAGGCCTCTCTTTCAAAATTCCCTGCATTGATTAATGCATTAATTATGTGGAAAATACACTTGATAATTTCCAATGTATTGATCATGAACAACAGTGAACCCACAGTTTATGCTCTTTAACTGCTGCCACAGTGAGTGAGCCTGAAGCGAACAAATGAGACAGCAGATCTAATCTAAAAATTACTAACAATAGAGAGGAAATCAACCACCTTTCATGCAAAACGCAAGGAACTGTGGTCAGCAGTAAGATCAGGAATTGTGGTCGGCAGTAATTACTGGCGGCGTTTAGAGAAAATATATTCTCGTATTGGGTGGAGTCGCTTCACTTCATGACTCCACCCAATACAAGAATGTATTTTTCTCCCAACTAGAAAAAAACCTGTGTGAGAACCAGTGCGTGCACGCAAAACTGTCACACTCTCCCTCTTTCATTGATAAATTTATTGACTATAGCAATTGGATAATAAATCTCTTATTAGATGTTTTGGTATGTAGTATCGCTTTATATTTTTGTTCGTTGTTTGTATTTTGACGAGCCCTATGGGCTCCTCAAAATATGGCACAATTACTTGTAAAAATATACAGTGATACTACACACTAAAACATCTAATAAGATATGTATATATTTGCCAGTATTCTTAAGGAGATCTTGTACAAAATATACCCTGCACTTGATCCAGGTTTTCTAATACAAAGATTTTCCTTCAATAGTGATATCTTTCTCGTATTCTGTATAGTCAAGTCCTCTTTGAAGCAGTCATCCACGTACGATGGCCTCATAATTCACAAATTAAAGTACTCTTACTAGAAGTTCCAAGTGAAAGAGGGAAATATTATTGGAAATATTACCTAGTTGTATTTCAAGAGAAACAGTAATCCTCAATATCTATCGAAGTAAGCATAATATTTGGGAATTGCTTTCAACGCATCACTGGGCTCACTTGGTAACCTACCTACATATATCTAAACTACCTAGTTAATCATAGTGCTTTAACAGTTATCCTAACATTTAGAAAGTTTAGACCTCCTCCACATGGTCTCATACAATGGGCATAGCAAATAAAAGCATTTCAATAAGATTGCCTTCTAAAACATATAGTAGTTTACACAAAAGGACAGCACTTAAAGTAACTTTAAGAGTGCCTGCCTGTAAAAATCAGACAAATTCTTAATTTCGCGGCAAGGGTCGAAAATTCGATTTCGCTCATATCCTTATGGTAGATAGGCTAAGGCATGACAAAAACTATTGGATAGTTTTTTTCACAAAATATCCTTTTATTTCAAAGAAATATGCAAATCACCATCTTCCGTTAAAATCTTCATTTGACGCACCATTTTATTAAACAAGTTTGAGAGCCTCACATGCAAAACCACATCATTCTTCCATCTTTAAAATACTCAAATATTTTTGTGCAATGTTTAAATGTGTACTGGGTTGGTTTTAGGGAATGTTGCGTTGTCTTTTTAGGTGCAAAATAATTAAATTTCGAAGACATGTATTTCATTCACTTAAAAGTACTTCGTGAATATAATTGATTTTCACCATGTGCGAAACCTTCAAATGGATTAAGCTTCTGGCGGTTGAATCGCAAAAGGATGATCTACAGATTTCTGTAAAAATTTCTTTGGGCAAATGATTGTGAGCGATGCGAGAGCTTTTCAAAGTACGTCAAAAATGCAAATATTTGACCATCCGTTGTCAAATTTCAATTTACGGGTTAGACGTATATTTTAGCATGCGCCACATGACTTGACCTATAATAAGTTGAAATAGACACAGAGCTGATAATTTTGAAATGTTCTAACCTTATTTGGTGCAAAAGGCAGGTCCAAAGCCGATTTGACGTGTTTCTGGTCGATCTCTCACCATTCGTCGCACATTAAGCAGAAGTTTGCTTTTGTTTACACAAGGTTAACGCCGATGTACATCGCCAACTGTCAACCTATTATTGGTCAAATACCATGAATCTGTGACCATCTTTCTGCGCATATGAACATCACTGCACCTAAGTCAAAAACGGCTGAGTCATTTGTAGATAGTTGCTTGCTTTGCACTGCGCCAAAGTAATACGTTTGATCGATTGCTGACCATTGCTGATAAGCGTGTCGGCGCAGCACAATCTTACAGCTGTGATTTGTTCGTCACACAATGCTGTCACGGCATATGCTGCACATTTTGATCCATTTTGTATAGAGCACTCTCAGGATAAATGATATAATTTAATCATTGTTCATCTGTTTGTTCATATATATAATAATGTGTGTATATTTATATAATCGTATTCTATAGTGTAGAGCGGGAGGCGCGATGGCCTCATGGTTAGCGCGCTCGTCTCCGGATCGAGCGGTCCGGGTTCGAGCACTGGCCGGGGACATTGTGTTGTGTTCTTGGGCAAGACACTTTACTCTCACAGTGCCTCTCTCCACCCAGGTGTATAAATGGGTACCGGCAAACTTAATGCTGGGGGTAACCCTGCGATGGACTAGCATCCCATCCAGGGGGGAGTAGAAATACTCCTAGTCGCTTCATGCTACAGAAACCGGGATAAGCTCCGGCCTGATGGGCCACTTGGCTCGTAAGCAGACTTTACCTATTCTATAGTGTACGTGGCCTCGGTCCAAATCACGTTTGTTGTACGTTTTGATGTTTCGGACAACAGCTGATAAAGCTAGTGCCTGTACTCACTAGAATTTTAAAAATATCGCCATGAACCAAATTATAGATCAATGAAGCAAGAACTAGCTGAAATAAATATAGGAAATCACAACGTGTCTAATTCGTGAGGAAAACAGACTAAATTTAATTAGTAATTACGTGAGTAAATAGCCCTGGCCATGCCATTTTGTTTGGCGTATTTTGTTTGCCTAGTGGCAAGGCATTGGTATGTTTGTAACAGAAAATAGAGGACTGTTGTCAATACAGTCCAAACTTATTGTCAGTAAAATATTGTAAATAAAACACCTATTGACCGGTTACCTCCGCGGCCACCATTTGGTTGTTCCGATAAGGGTTTCATTATTGTCTTTACCCCTATTCAGCGGCCACTCAAAATTTAACCACTTTGTTTAATGTTGATTACAAAATTGCAACTAAAGCCATAGCTCATAGGATTTCAAAAGTTCTTCCCAGAATAATCAATGACGATCAGACCGGCTACATCAAAGAGCGTTATACTAGTCAAAACATTAGACTCATTATGGGTATCATTAAGGTAACTGAATTAGACGACATCCCTGGGATGGCAATATTCATTGATTTCAAGAAAGCCTTCGACACTGTCGACTGGAATTTTCTTCACAAGACCTTACAAGTTTTTAACTTCGGTCCAAGCATTCAAAAGTGGATAAAAACCTTTTACACGGATTGCTCAAGTTGCTTCATAAACAATGGTTATGCGTCTGAGTTTTTCAAACCTGAGAGGGGCGTTCGTCAAGGCTGTCTACTCTCAGGCATTTTATTTGTTCTATGTGCTGACATTCTAGCCACTGCTATTAGAAATGATAAATCTATTCAAGGAATTAATATACATAACAAAGAATTTAAACTTTCTCAATATGCCAATGACACAACTGCCTTTGTTTCTGACTTAAAATCTGCAACTAACTTGTTCCAATTATTGTCAAACTTTCAGGAATGTTCAGGTCTAGAGATTAACAAAAGCAAAACTGAAGGATTGTGGTTAGGCACGAACAGAAACAATACAACAGAACCCCTCGGAATAGCTTGGCCTTCCAACTCAGTACTCGCTTTAGGTATTCACTTTTCACATGATGATGAAGTTCTATATCAGAAAAACTTCGAACAAAAGTTGAACTCAATGAAAAACCTTCTTAACTCATGGTACCCTAGAAACCTCACATTATATGGCAGTATAACGATCTTAAAATCTCTTGCGATCTCTAAACTTGTATATAACACATCAATGCTCACTTTTCCTTCGAAATTTATCACAATGGTAAATCAAGCAATTACCCAATTTGTGTGGAACAAAAAAGCTAAAATAAAGCAAAAGACCATGATCGGTCCGAAAGAAAAAGGCGGACTGAATATGCCTGATTTCGAAATAATCAACACTGCACTTAAAGTTTCTTGGATAAAAAGACTTAACGACAGTAACGAAACTTCATGTTGGAGCTGCATACCATTGAGCTACCTAAGGGATGTTGGAGGATTATTTTTACTTCAATGCAATTTTGACTTAAAAGCACTTAAATTTGAAATACCACTTGCCTTTTACAAGGAAGCTCTCTACGCCTGGGAGAAAATAAATTGCGGCTCTCCTAACACCAAAGAGCAAGTTTTGAATGAAATCATCTGGAACAATCGCTTCATTAAAATCGGAGGTTTTTCTGTCTATTACAAAAAATGGCACGAAGCCGGAGTAATTAGACTCAAAGATATTTTCCAAAACAATGCCTTTTTACCTTTTCCTGAGTTCTGCTCTAGATTTAAAATCAAAGCTAACTTTCTTATGTATCATGGCATATGCCACTCAATCCCTAGAGAATGGATCAACATCCTAAAAGGAAATATCCAAGCGCCTCTGGACGGTAAAGATAACGATAGACTAACTTCAAATAAGCTCTCTTGCAAATCAGCAACACAATTCTTTGTTAAAAGTAAGTTTGTAACGCCTACTGCTGAAAAAAGGATGGTAAAAGCAAATCTGAATGAGAAAACAATACAACTCATTTATAGCCTTCCTTTCAAAGTCACCAAGGACACCAGACTTGCCATCTTTCAATTTAAAATTATTCATCACATTCTGCCAACAAACGCAACACTTTTTAGAGACGCACTTAAAGAATCCGATAAATGTCACCTATGCTCTGAAAGACAAACACTAACCCACCTTTTCACAACCTGTTTGAAAGTTAAGAGCTTTTGGTCTCAGTTTACTAACTGGTGGATTTCCAAAAATTCTGAGCCAATGACTCTTGATGAAAACAGGATAATATATGGTGTTACCAATGACTTCTCTCGTCGACTTGGTTTAAACTTCTGCTTGATTATTGCAAAACACTATATTTACACTGCCTCTAGAAAAGAAGAAGAGTACTACTGGGAAGCTTTCATGGCCATCCTTGCAAGTAAACTTCAAATAGAGAAGCACAAATCTAAGAAACAGATAAAGTTGTAACGCTTAACAATAAATAGAATATCAAAATGGGTATGACAGCAAAACCAAAAAAAAAGGAGTCACATTACTGGCCATTGTAGATATTAACACCATTAGTTTAGAAAAAGGAACCTGTTCTCGGTCTTATTTTCTTTCTCGTACTTATTTCTTCTTGTACTTTTATCTCTTTTTTTTTTTAAGTTCTCACTTTTGTTTTTTGTACTCCTATAATTACTTGTAAGTAAGTTATGTACTGTAATGTATTGTTATGTCATAGGTTATTAATAAAACATATTAAAAAAAAAAAAAATTTAAAGTTGATGAAAAAAAAAACCAACTTTGTTTTGGAAAGGGCGATGGCAGATAAGAGTCTGAAACTGAAGGTGCATGACGAGTGATTATTCAAATACACGTCTATCATGATTGTCTTGAATTGACTCCATGTTCACTAAGAAATTTATAACCCGATAGTGAAAAATTAAATATTCAAGGTACACCAACCTCTATTTAAGCGGCTAGCCCCATTAAGCGGTCACCACCCTTTTCCCCGGGGGTAGCCCACTATATTACATGTAAACCAAAAATAATTGCACAGAGCGAAATGACCCAGGTATGAGTTTAGCGTTACAGTATAACGCAGGGCATGTAGGTAGCGGTGGTCGAGTAAAAGATAATAACAGGGGCAATGGTAAACTATTCATTCTTCTCATTTCTTAATTTAATCTCTTCCTACTCAACACGATTGCGTGCTCCCAGTGGTTCCCAGCCTTACGGAGCCTTATGTATTAGGATAGAAATTGTCCTACCCCTACCCCCTAAAATGGGATGACAGTATTGCGTGACGAACAAGGAACCGCTGCAAGCAAGGATTCAAGCCATCAAACCATGATAATCAAACGTAATGTCTTGGTGTTGTGCAAAGCAAGCAACTATCTACAAATGACTTAGCCATTTCTGACTTAGATGCAGTGGTGATCATATGTGTCGAAAGAGGGTCACAGATTCATGGTATTCGACCAATAATAGGTTGACAGTTAGCAATGTACATCGGACGTTATGTAAACAAAAGCAAACTTCTGCTTTATGTGCGACGAATGGTGAGAGAAACACGTCAAATCGGCTTTGGACCTGCTTTTACAGCAAATGAGGTTAGAACATTTCGAAATTATCAGCTCTGTGTCTATTTCAACTTAACATTGGTCAAGTCATGTGGCGCATGCTAAAATATACGTCTAACCCGTATTTTGAAATTTGACGAGGGAATGGTCATATATTTGCATTTTTAACGTACTTTGAAAAGCTCTCGCGTCGCTCACAATCATTTGCCCAAAGAAATTTTTACAGGAATCTGTAGACCATCCTTCTGCGATTCACCCACCAGAAGCTTAATCCATTTGAAGGTTTTGCACATGGTGAAAATTAATTATATACACGAAATACTTTTAAGTGAATGAAGTACATGTCTTCGATATTTAATTATTTTGCACCCAAAAAGAAAACGCAACATTCCCTTAAACCAACCCAGTACACATTTAAACATTGCACAAAAATATTTGAGTGTTTTAAAGACGGAAGAATGATGTGGTTTTGCATGCTAGGCTCTCAAACTTGTTTAATAAAATGGTGCGTCAAATGACGATTTTAACGGAAGTTGGTGATTTGCATATTTCTTTGAAATAAAAGGATATTTTGCCAAAAAAACTATCCAGTAGTTTTTGTCATGCCCTAGCCTATCTACCATGAAAATATGAGCGAAATCGAATTTTCGACCCTTGCCGAGTTATTTTCCATTTTTATGGACAGGGACTCTTAAGACATCTTTTGTTATGATTAAACAAATACAAATAATTCATCCGAGATAAAACTATTCACCTACCAAGATTGATATCAGTAGAATTTCTATTTATTTGATCTTGCCTGCTACCCATATTCATGGCAATACTGAAGATATGGTGAGGGGGGGGGGGGGGACAACACTCGTTGAAACACTGAAGATAGAGTGGGGGGAGGGGAGGAGGGGCGCAGCCACATCTTGATGTTTCATACAGAACGAAGCAAGGGAATCTAGCTGGGACAAAGGGTATTAAATGCATATTGCCACAGCCAACTCTTTCTTAAAAATCAAGTATATTTGTTTTCTCTAAAGGCTGGTTTTCACTAGAGCATAAGCACAAGCACAAGCATAAGCATCAGCACCAGTGATAAAAGCTTACCTACACCTCCAGTCAAATCGCACGCCAGCAAAACTTTCCAGCTCTTTGTGGTAAAACGGCAACATTCTTCACCTACATATCCAAGAAGTACACTAAGAAAAGCAGGTAGTCCTCTCTCCAAACAAATCATGAAAGCAGCGAAAAGAAAGGCGCTAAATACACTGAAAATAAGAAAACAATTAACCTTTCCTCCGCTCACGTTCGACTTTCGCGGTCCCACAACATGGACGAACTATCCTTGCAAAGAATGCTGGGAGAGTTCACACATCTCGCGCGTTAGCCTCGCGAGTTCGTGACAGTATTCTCCATATTTTGATCTCTTTTCATTCAACCCTTCACGGATTTAACTTGACTTTGTGAGCGTACCGGATGGCAAAACACTCCCCGATAACGTGTCTTTTGAGAAGTGTATATCTCATGGAGCCTTCATGTCCTAATTAGGCCGATGCTACGACCTTTTCACACCTTGAGCTATTTTTAGAATTACTGTTGGCGCGAAAATATGCCAACATCAGCCACGCCTCCTACCTGCCCCCAAGTTGAACCAATAAAATCATCTTGCTGTACTGTTTAGTTATTCAAAATGGCGGACAACCTGAACTCGTCGTCCTCGGAATGTTTCGTTACAAGTTCTTCTATTTTTCTTGATTCTTCTTTGGAATCAAGTGTTTCAGAAAACGAAGCTGAGGTTACTGACGAAGAAACAGCTGAGGGTGAATGCAAAAGTTCTGATAGTCAACGGAGAAAAACACCAAAGGCAAAAACTAATGGTAAGACATGGGTAAGAGTAAGCTTGTGTTCAAAACAAAATCGCTAAATAAGCAGCAAATGGCAGAATTATCATTGTGGGTTATTTCTAACCAAGAGGTTAAGAATGTGGAAGGCGAATTACGACTTATCCACGAGAGAAGAACTCATTTCTTTCTTGCGTTCGGTGGACAAAGAAGTCCGACAATTCTCAACCGACAACAACTTGCGCAAGTATCGATCAATCAAAGTTTCTGCACATGTGTCAGAACTATGTAAAAAACAACGAAAGTTTAGAGAGTGACTTTAGGGTTCTTATCGCCACGTTACTAAACCTTGAACGTACAAGTGATGAAATTGTTGGCGGCATCTTTAAAAAACTTACCTCAAAATTAGCCAATACAGGGATCAATGAATTCTTGAATCCAAAAAGTGTAAGAGATTTAGGAACGCAGGGTAAAGTAGTCGACGCTGATGAAATGCTGCGACCTAAACTGATGTTGTATGCACTGGTATCAAAACGTAAAGTTTAAGTTCCTTGACTAAAAGGGCCAGTCAGTTAAAGACCAGCCATCATGTCAGCCTGTTATTTATGACTAGATTTCCATGGCTCATTGCTGGCTACGCCTCTATTTTGGTAGAACTTACTCTGTCTTATTTCACCACTGAAAAACTATATGCAGTTTCTCTTACATGGTAATTCTTCAGCTTAGCTAAAGAGCTTAAAATTTACAACTCTTGTCAAGGATCTTTAATGTACATGAACAAACCAATGTATACATTGTACCAGGACTTCTACAAGTTTCAACCCATTTAAGAGGCTACCCAGCTCAGTTTCTGCATATTGAATTCTTCAACTACAATGAAGAACTCTTTTGTTTTATTCTACCAGGCCTCATAACCATTCCAGAATTTTAGCATGTTGAAACTGGGCTAATATGGTAAATATTACAGATACATGAAATCAATGCCTACATTTAGTATGCATGAAACTCACTATCTCTTTTCTGAATTAGGCTGTAAGTGTACAGTGAATTTTTTAAATCAGCGTCTGTAACGTCATCTAGCTGCAGATTATACAATAGTCATGTCAAGGACACTCAAGATCACCGGTCATCATGGCATGTATGACCGCAGTGCGTCAGATTTCTAAGGGTAATCATGTGAAGTTCCTGCACTTTTTGTTGCTTGCTGTCAGTGAAGCAAAAACATGCCTTCCATTTCTTTTTTTCATTCAATTAGGCCATCCCCTTTTTTTCTCTGTTTAGCGTCATCCGACCGACCCAGATTTTCATGTTTTTTAAAAAAAAAAAAAAAGTTACGCAGAAGGCAATGACACATTATTTCAAACAATTGTCATTTTAATCTGAAACATAAGCAATTTTTTGTCTTACAGATTTTTAGTTCTTTCCCTGTTCTCATTTGATTTTAAAGGGACACAGTCAGCTGGCACACATGCGCATTAGATACCATTTCATAGCTAATTTGCATATAACATATACGCAATTCAGTGTTTTTAACCAAACGTAATAAGATAATATCATAGGATGAGCAAAAGCACACTCAAAAACAGGTTGTTCAGTAAACGATCGAAAATCAAGCAAAACACTGCGAAGACTGAAGATGTACTCGACACATAACTTTGATTTCAGGTTGAGGTGAACTCTTTTAGCTTCTTTTCAAAGTGAGAAAACTAGTGTCCAGGTCAGTGCAGTCCCAAAGCTGACTGTGTTCCTTGAACAACAATGTTGATTTTTCCTTCCTCCATTGCTGCCATATTGACTTTATAACCACACCTTGTTGTTTCCAGGCTCCAAGGATATTATGCTGAGGTACCAGGCCTCCTAGCTCCAGACTCCTTTTCCAATTTTATTTTTGTTATTTTTTTCCCTCTTCTGACGGACCAACCCAAAATCAGAAAACAGATTTGACAATAAACAAAAAAAGGGGGGATGGCCTTAAGTAGGATAAAACAATTACTAGATTAACTTTTTGTGATATCCAAAGTAATCAAGGTCTCAGTAAGGGTTATAAGCTGCAGCCGAAGGCTGAGGCTGATAACCCCTACCTCCACCTTGATTATTTGTATATTCTAGATATCACAAAAACCTCATCCAATTATTGTTTGGTATCAAAAGTAAGAATTAACTAGAACTAACAGCTTGGTGGGAGCATCTTGTATGTTCAGTTGACAATTTAGTTGAAGCGTTTTCTTATCTTTGGAAATTGTTGGTTTGTGAGAAGAAGTCTTTTGAATTCTTGAGCCAGTTTCAGAAAAGTTTATCTACTTTTTTGAACAAATTTGACAAATGGACTCTTTGGAAATTGGTATAAAAAAGCCCACAAAGTAGCAGTAACGTTTGAATTATCCCAGCTTTTTCATATATACAACTACATCAATACAACATATACTCACCTATTGGGACTGTACTCGAGATCAAGGCTCTCAGTTGTTTGTTCCGCGTCCACTACCCTCCAGTACTATCCCTTGGCATGTTTAATTATAATTATGTTATTATGTTGTAGTATCTCAAAGTATAGTTCCAGAAAATATCCATACCTCCCCCACGGAAGGGATTTTTTTCTAACACCTCCCCACCGCTCTGGAAATTCCAGTAAAGCTTCATACTTTTCTTAAAATTTTTTGGTCTTCCAGAATACCCCACCCCCCAGGAAGTTTAATCCCTTCTGTGGGGGGAGTGTGGATATTTTCTGGAACTGCACAATAAGACTGTAAGAACAGTTTTTCTGTTGTTGTTGTTTTTCATTTTTATTTTGTGTGATGTACATGTACTGTACATGTACTGTACATGTACTAATAATGTAACATTACTATCAGTCTGTTATGACCTCTACAACAACTGGCTTTGTTTTCAAGACTATTATGCATAGAGTGGTTTTATATCAAATATCATGAAACCAAAACCAAAGTAATGACAGGGGTTTCATTAAGGGCGGGACACCAGGCAAATTGACCGGCTGTAAGGATGATTCTGCCCCTCTGTTTGGACCATCTCCAGGAAAATTTTTCCTATAAAAAGTTCAGTTCAAAAAGTTTTGCCAGCCAGTGAGAACCAGTTGCCCTCCTGCTAAAAAAAGTTGATGAAACCCCTGAATGACTTTATTAGCCAGTCACAAAGGACAAAGACAATGCAAAGAACCAATCAAAACTCCAATGAATACATGTAGCCGACATGAAGTGCAAAAAAATGTGTGCAGGTGCACGTGAGTCACATTAGATTTGGTTTCATCTATGATATTTGGATAAAAAAGTGGTGCAAGGTTTTGAAAACAATGAGTGGGAAGGCTGGGGCTACTATACATGGCCAAAGTATTTGAATAAACAGTAGAACTATGGTATGGAGTATTTTCAATCATGTGGCCAGCAACTATGCAAATTGTTTGCAACAAAAGAAAGTTTTTACATTGGAAGGAAGTTCAACTACCACACTTCTTTGTCCACTGAATGCACGAAAGGAATGAGTTCTCCTCTCGTGGATAAGCCATAATTCGCTTTCCACATTCTTAGCCTCTTCCTCAGAAATAACCCACAATGATAATTCTTCCATTTGCTGCTTATTAATTTTAGCGATTTTGTTTTGGATGCAAGCTTACTCTTACCATCAGTTTTTGCCTTTGTTTTTCTCTGTTGACTATCAGAACTTTTGCATTCAGCCTAAGCTGTTTCGTCGTCACTATCCTCAGCTTCGCTTTCCAGAACACTTGATTCCAAAGACGAATCAAGAAAAGAGGAACTTGTATCAGACAATTCTGAGGATGAGGAGTCTAGTTCGTAAACAGTAAGTAGTTCAAAATAACTGCAATCGCAAATAATCGTGATTATTTTTAAAGGGATACTAGATTGTTGCAGAAACTGTTCAAAACAACTGCGAAAAAATTGTTTTTGAAGCTAATAACATTGTTTGAGAGAACAGAATTAAGCTTAATCTATTGCGACTTTTTAAGAACCTAAATTTAATAGTTTACAACTTGATTTATGAAAAACTTGGCAAATCAACGCACTTACATTTTTTTATACAAATCAAAAAAGTGCACAGCTAAAATTCATTTCATTTTCATTTACTTACGTTGTGCAAATATCAACTACAGTTGATAATACCGAGCTTTTGATAAAACAATACCTAAATATACATCATTTTGCCTTCACAAACTCTATAATACGTCTTCTTGTTTTGCTCATTGGAAACTGAAAGTGACTTTCCAGTCAGGGTGATCATGGTTGCAAGTTTGGGACCAGAATAATCACGGGCGTGATCACTCCCATCACTAGGCTCATCACGCCAGCTAGGAGCTTGATCTCGCAACAAGGAGTGATCACGGGTGTGATCAATCCTATCACAAGCTCATCACGCCAGCTTGAAAGTGTGATCACGCTAAAGAGAGTGATCACGGATGTGATCACAGGCGTGATCTGTGATCACGCGGTGATCACAAATTTTTTTACTGGGGTACAGCAAGATTTTACTGGTTCAACTTGGGAGCAGGTAGGAGGCGTGGCTGATGATGTCATATTTTCACGCCAATAGTAATTCTAAACATAGCTCAAGGTGTAAAAACACCAGCACTGGCCCAATTAGGAGATGAAGGTTCCATGTGTATGCTCCTGATTTTGTTTGGACTGAGCAAGAACTGAGGCACTTTTTTAGTACTAAGAATAGCCCTGTCTCGATTGTGTCGAGATGAGGTTTGTGTCACTTGTTTAGTACAAAGAAGTACACTGCCAAACCAAACAAGTGCAATGCAAGCATAATGCTTGATCAAGTAGACAGGATACAGTTTCACTTGAGGTAATTTTACAAATAAAATTCAATCTGCCTAGCCTCCTTCATAGCCGTTATTAGGGTCGTCACACAATGCTTCTCTCAACTATTAGTGGGGAGAAGTGTTGCGTGAAGACCCTAATAATGGCTGTGAAGGAGACTATGATCTGCCTTGATCTGGCCCAATTTGACCCTTATTGACAATTATTTTTGTGATTTATACCTGTTTACCTGTTCCCAGAAAGTGTGCATTATACACGGGAGAAGGAAACTGCCCTAAGAGAGGTTTTAGGTCTTCACTGAATTAGTAACAGCCACTTAACTGACAACTGACAAATAGACAATCAAAATTTGAACTGATGACTGACATTTGTGCCTCTCCTCCCCACCCCCCCCCCCCCTCTCCCCATCCCATTCTGACCCTCTTATTTTGCCAACACAATGGCTTTTATCTCCTGCCAGTAATTCAAGTTGTGCTGATGCTTGCAGTCTGGCCAAACTGTGGAGAGATATAGTGCAGCCACTGTTTTTAAATGATAGTTCCCGTTTTATCGGCATCATTATGCACGTGTAGATTCCCAGCGGCTACACTATCATGCCTACTCTGGTCCATTAACTGTGAGTCGGACAATGTGCGCAACACCCTCGTTTTTCTTAGCCCGTTCACAACTAGTTTACTGATTTCTGTTTTTGCCTTTCCCGCGTCCTTTCTCATGTCTACCCCCTGTTTGTTAACCTGTGAGTTCACTGCTCTTCATGCCAGCTGCTCTGCACTGTTCATAGCCGCATTCTCCATCAACATTATAAAAATTACTACAATGGTCCTCGGTTGTTTCAGTTCCTGCATCCGTTTGGTTCCAGACCTCAGACCAGTCCCCTCATATTCAATGGCAACCACAACCACAGACAAATGAAGTCAGATTCAACACAGGTAACATTAACTTATATTTTAATATATTTAAGCTTAAACCAGCATATTGACAGACAATTAGCTACAAGATATGTAGCAGTCTCAAATTCAGCTTTTTATCTTCACTAATGTCAATAGCCAACTGGTTAGGCAACCAGCAGCTAGCAATGTTAACATGATTAATGCCCCTCCATTTTCAATACTGCTTCCAAGTTCAGTTTCTACCATTGCACACAATTAGCACATCGAGGCATAGGTGCATGTTTCAAATTATTTCCTAACTTTACTTGTTTAAGTTTAAATAACCGTCCTTGATAGAACTGCTGAGACAAGAAAAAATCTAACAACGGCTAGCTACCTTTCTATCTTTCCTGCCTCCTCCTTAATGATGTTGTGTTTTTTTTTTCTCTCTCTCTCTCTTTTTATTTAAAAATTACATCTCATGTATTACATTGTACCAACATTTTAAGACAACATTGAATGAATATGAGTTACGAAGTGGATAGAGACAAGGCTTATATATTTTTTTTTTTGTAATATTTGACAAAAGATGGTTATCTGCGCAATTCTTGAGTTTGTCCTAACTACCAGTTGATCTCTCTAGGATTGAAGTCTGGATTACATGCACATATGGTAATTTTCTTTTCCTTTTTAAAGTTAAATATGGCCTTAAAGTTTTAAGTTCTCGTCCATAGTGCATTATCCTCTAGACCTTTCTGTCACTTTCTTATCCGCTGTGTTCATCAGCTTTAACTGGCAGGTTGTAGTAGGAGTGTGACTCATCATGCTTGTTCAAGTCACAATATGGTACATCCCTCGTCATGATCACCTCCAGTCGGTCAATCAACTCAGAGAAACTGGGACGAGAGGATGGATCTTCATTCCAGCACTCAGACATCAGTTCATATCTATCATGGATTAGAAGATGACAAAAAGTTAAATAACTGCATTGCGGAACAAACCCGATCAATCTACAATATTTGTCAAAGCCAACTTATTACAAAAAAAAATATTACAACGCTATATCAGTTTCTCGACATTGTATAGGTGCATGGAGGGGCAAGATGCACAAAAAACGAAATTTTTCAATAATTTAGTGTGATCCAAAATAATGTGAAAAAGAAATTAACATGACATATTGAATCCTGGACCGTGCCCAGCAATGTATCATCAGTAAATCTTATGATAAGCTATGTCAATGATTAGTTGTTTATAAGCAAAATTTTATAACTAGACCAATTCTCATTATTAGTATTTGTTAGCTTTTACAGGAGCATATCACATGGAGCCTTCATCTCCAAATTGGGCCAGTGCTACAGCGTTTTCACACCTTGAGCCATTTTTAGAATTTCTATTGGCACAAAAATATGATATCATCAGCCACGCCTCCAGCCTGCTCTCAAGTTGAACCAATAAAAATCTTTTTGCTGTACTGTTTAGTTATTAAAATGGCGGACGCACTGGACTCGTCGTCCTCGGAATTTTCTGATACAAGTTCCTCTTTTCTTGATTTTTCTTTCGAATCAAGTGTTTCGGAGAGCGAAGCTGAGGATAGTGAGTAAGAAACAGCCGGGGCTGAATGCAAAAGTTCTGACAGTCAACGGAGAAAAACACACAAAGGCAAAAACTAATGGTAAGAGTAAGCTTGCGTCCAAAACAAAATCGCTAAATAAGCAGCAAATGGAAGAATTAACATTGTGGGTTTTTTAGTGAATTAGGCTTATCCACAAGTCTTAAAAATCTCAGTGGGGGAAATTTAACTTTTCTGAGAGAAGAACTCATTCCTTGCGTTTGGTGGACATAGAAGTCCAAGAATTCTCAACCGACAACAACTTGTTGTATCAATCAACATTTCTGCGGATGTGTTAGAACTGTGTAAAAAAACAAAGAAAGTTTAGAGATTGACTTAAGGGTTCTTATTGCCACGTTACTAAACCTCGAATGTACAAGTGATGAAATTGTTGGTGGCACATTTAAAGAACTTACCTCAAAATTAGCCAATACAAGGATCAATAAAAAAGGAGTGAAAGAGATTTAAAAATGCACAGTA
The DNA here is from genome assembly GCF_964199315.1 of Orbicella franksi. Classification (NCBI taxonomy): domain Eukaryota; kingdom Metazoa; phylum Cnidaria; class Anthozoa; order Scleractinia; family Merulinidae; genus Orbicella; species Orbicella franksi. The sequence goes on along the minus strand of NC_138145.1, from coordinate 35,006,853 downwards.
AAGTAGTCGACGCTGATGAAATGCTGCGACCTAAACTGGAGTTGTATGCACTGGTATCAAAACATAAGGGTTAAGTTCCTTGACTAAAAGGGCCAGTCAGTTAAAGGCCAGCCATCATGTCAGCCTGTTATTTATGACCAGATTTCCATTGCTCATTGCTGGCTACGGCCTCTATTTTGGTAGAACTTACTCAGTATTTCACGACTTCAAAAACTATATGCAGTTCCTTTTACATTGCAATTCTCCAGCTTAAATAAAGAGCTTAAAATTTATAACTCTTGTCAAGGATCTTTAACGTTCATGTACAAACCAGTACCAGGACTTCTACAAGTTGCAACCTATTTATGAGGCTACCCAGCTCCATTTCTGTGTATTAAATTCTTCAACTATAATGCAGAACTCCTTTGTTTTATTCTACCAGGCCTCATAACCATTCCAGAATTTTAGTATGTTGGGCTAATATGGTAGATATTACAGGTACATGAAAACAATACCTACATAAATTATACATTGAACTCACTATCTCTTTTCTGATTGGCCATAAGCATACGGTGAATTTTTGAAATCAGCACCTGTGACATCATCTAGCTGCAGATTATACAATAATCATGTCAAAGACAAGGGTAATCACGTCATGTATGACGGCAGCGCATGATTTCTAAGGGTAATCATGTCAAGTTCCCACGCTTTGAGTTGCTTGCCGTCAGTGAAGAAGCAAAAACATGCCTTGATTATTAATACATTCTGGATATCAGAAAAAAATGTATTCATTCGTGTTTTGACTGGTTCTTTGCATTGTCTTTGTCCTTTGTGACTGGCTAATAAAATCATTCAGGAGTTTCACTGGCTACTACACATGGCCAAAGTACGTATTTTAATTAATTAACAGTAGAACTATGGTATAGAGTGTTTTCAATTACATGGCCAGCAATCATGCAAATTGTTTGGAACAAAAGAAAGTTTTTACATTGAAAGGAAGTTCAACTACAACACTTCTTTGTCCAAAGGATCAAATGAGTTCTTCTCTCGGAAAAGTTAAATTTCCTTCATTGAGAATTTTAAGACTCGTGGATAAGCTGTAATTCGCTTTCCACATTCTTAGCCTCTTCATCAGAAATAACCCACAATGATAATTCTTCCATTTGCTGGTTACTTAGCGATTTTGTTTTGGATGCAAGCTTACTCTTACCATTAGTTTTTGCCTTTGGTGTTGTCCTCCATTGACTACCAGAACTTTTGCATTCAGCCCCAGCTGTTTCTTCGTCACTATCCTCAGCTTCGCTTTCCGAAATGCTTGATTCCAAATAAGAATCAAGAAAATAGCAACTTGTATCGGAAAATTCCGAGGATGATGAGTCCAGTTCCTCCAACATTTTGAATAACTAACAGTACAGCAAGATTTTATTGGTTCAATTTGGGGACAGGAAGGAGGCGTGGCTGGTGATGTCATATTTTCACGCCAGTAGTAATTCTAAAAATAGCTCAAGGTGTGAAAATGCTGTAGTACCAGCCCAATTTGGAGATGAAAGCTCCAATGACAGCAGTTTCTTGGCGTTTTTGAAGTGTCTGTGAAATAGAGGATATTACACGCCTGCGCATGGATACCAATTTTATCTTCTCGTGTTCAACTCGATATCTCACTTGTTCACTGTGCTCACTCATGAGATATTGAGTTGAACACCAGAAGATAAAATTCGTATCCACAAGTGGGCATGTAATATTCTGTTTATTATATAAACATGGCAATGACAAATATTTTTACGATTTTCCGAACACTTTCCGAAGATTTCCGAAGATTCTCCAAAAGTTGTCTGAAGGCCAGACAAACGTTTTGGAACATTTTCCAAAAGTTTCTGAAGATCACAGAAGATTTCCGAAGATAATCGAAGATTTCCGAGGAAGATCTGATGATGTTTCAATCACACCGCAACACATCTTAGTTCACTTTAATGGATTATCATGTTAGTAACCATGGCGTCACCAATATCCTCACACTTGAACGATAAAAATAGTACCTTCACTGTGCGCAATGAAGATATAATTTTTTTAGTAAAAGGAGAAATCCTGGTATTTCACTGGTGTTTATATAATAAGAGGATTTACTACATGAAGTTTGGAACGACTAGTAGATTTATAGTGAAACAATTACATTATTCAACTTAATCACCCATAGAAATCCAGGGCTGAAAATAACGGCCGGTCAACAGGCAATGTCTGGCCAAAATGGTGACTTGACCGGCCAAAAACTTCACTCACCGGTAATGTTGAGATGGTCACACTGTTCATTCTTGAATAAACAATTAAATGCTTAACTGTAAATCTTAGATTTTGAATCTCTTTTTTATTACGACTTCTCGCACGAAAACATACACCAACAGGTATCTGTTCAAATGGCTAAAAATTGTTCGCTTGCTGTTTGTCATGCGTTCAACATCAATAGGAATGCCATTCGAATGGCTGGAGTTATCCATTCAGAAAAATATTGAGCCGTTCGAACAACTGCTGCTATCCATTCGAAAAAATATTTCATTTATTATGACGGTGGAGGTTTTCAATTCAGAATTCACAACTAGTCAGTCTTTGGGTTTTCTGTACGGCAAAGGGAATCCGATCAGACTCAGCTTTTTGTGACGCTTAAGATTTGCCTAACTATCACACTTTTGCACAGAGCACCTCTCTTTGTTGGTGTAATTATTTCAAATGTAATGCTCTAAAGATGTCAAGATATTTGTCGTTTGTTTCACTTTTACTGCAAAAAATCGACAAACAAGGCGCCAAAACAAACTTGACTTTTCACTCAATTGTCGAGTTGTTTCAAACTTAGACACTATGGGACTCCAGGACATCAAAACACACATTTTGCAGTCTGCTTCGTTTCCATCAAGCCGTAAATGTAACATTGAGCACGAACCCAGTATCTGATTTACAACCAAACAATAAAAGTTACCTTTACAAAACAGACAAAAATGATTACGTACCAACAAAAAAGCCCAAGGCCTTATCAGTATCTGTATCTGTAAAGTTATTTTGTTCACGAATGAAATTTGAGACACCCTCTATTCGTTGCTAATAGCACAATTGACCAAAATCTACCCACTATCAGTGGTAAAATCTACCAGATGATGGTCATTAGTTCTTCGTGCATAAAAACTCTCTCTAAACTACAACAGAGTTTAGATTTTTTTATGGCTTCTAACACCTTACAACTTAATTTTAGTTACATCATTAAGAAACTTCCCAATACTTGTTGTGTAACTGTAGCCGTATTTGTAGTAACAGGATGATTTGTTGAGAATCAAGGAAACAGAAACTTCTTCGGCCATATTTGTTTTCCCAGTTATTTCTGAAGCCCAAAATTAGGATCTGCTGATGCATCTTTGGTTTCATTTACGTTTTAATGGACATAAATACTTTGTAGAACATCAAAGGGGTCAAAACAGCTCATGGAATTCAATAAATATACCCATCAAAAAACTCGAAGTTTCATCAAATAATAATTGCATCCGTTCAATACTTTTTCTTTGGCAGATGGCAAGAATTCCACTGACAGCGTGCCACTTCATTGAGCTGCTGAGCCCTGCCAAGGTTATCTTTGGATAAGTTTTAAGCTTTTCTTTGTATCAAGCCAATTTTCAAACAGCCTAGCAACAACTGGAACAAACAAATTATATTTGTGGGTTTAATTAGACCAACATTACTCAATTTCTTTTTAAATATCTTGACCGATCTCAAACGAGATGTAACTGAGCTAAAATTACTTTGGCCTCAACATGCCCAGTCACCATCTGAAAATTATTTTGAGCCCTGGAAATCTCGAGCGAATAATCTAATTGTTTAATAGCAACATGATTTCAAACCAATCAGTGTTCACATTTTCTTTGGGCTATTTTCTAAATCACAGTATTACAAGGGCTTAGACAAATCCTGTGAAACTTTGGATGTGTATAGTTGATGTTACCGAGACATGTACTTCCAGGTAATTTGATTTAAGCTACTGAAAGTGATAATCTTCTGGTCCATAACATTGGTTGTTCTTATAACAGCGAATTGGAGTGTCCGCAGGTTGAATCTGTTCTTCACCGCTATTCGTTGCCTTCACGTGTGCCTCTTGTCTAATGTTAGCAGCAGCATTAACAGTTGTTAGGATGGTTGCCTCTTGCCATAGTTGCTTGTTCTCATGTATCAGTTCTATTCCAGAAAGAAAATTGAACCTCAGCTAATTTAATCACTTACGCTTCATCACAACACATGTCAGGCCTTTCCATGCGATAACCAGTCTTCAAAAGTCGACACAGCTCTCGATTGGTTAACGTGGGATAAGGGACACCTCCTGGAATGTATCCAAAAACAAGTCATAAAAGGGCAAGTTAACAAACCGAGAAAACACAAAGCACATTATTGTCTCATAAGAAAGTAATGAAAGTAATGACTTCAATTTCAAAACTAAAGGAAAAAAGAATTTAGTATATATATTAAAAAAAATAACAATTTATGTTTAACTTACCCATGGTGGCCATTTCCCAAAGAATTATGCCAAAGGACCAGCTATATGAAAATATAAAACATCAATAAGTGCTGTTTTGTAATTACATGTACTCAACACAACTAAGATTTTAAGGAGTTCGCTTTTTAGTCCATGTGTTATAATGACAGGGTGTCCCATTAACAATTTCTACGCTTCTTTCCTGCTCTCCACACTTCCCGCATATCATAACTCGATGATACAAGCTAAATACTCAAAAGAACAAGTTGTACTTCTCCATGTGTGCATCCCCCTGCGAAATAAATTCCCAGTAGTCTGGGAATTCCTAGGAATTCCTAGGAATTCTTAGGAATTCCAAGTTATTCCAAGACATGCAAATTATGCTTTATCCAAGACCTTGGAATTTCTGGGAATATTTGGGAATAGTGGAAGTATGACTGGGAATTATTGGGAATTCCTAGGAATTCCAAGTTATTCCAAGCCATGCAGATTATATTTAATCCAAGACCTTGGAATTTCTGGGAATATTTGGGAATAGTGAAAAGTATGACTGGGAATTATTGGGAATTCCTAGGAACTCCTATTATTTCCCAGACTGTTTTAAAAAATGTGTTTGGAATATCTAGGAATTTTTGGGAACAGCTAAAACACATGAAATATTGTGTTTGAAATTTCTATAAATTTCCCAAAATGTCAAAATTAAAGATCAACTCAGTGCATGAATCAGTTTCTGTGAATTAGTAAAAATCAACAGGATCATTTCCCTGCAGTTCTATACCTTTTTATTGTTGTCAAGCTCCAAGGTAATTATTTACAAACAAATGTTACTACATTAATTCCAGTTCAAGTCTGACAACTCGACATAAAACTATAGCATTCATAACATTGCTTTTTAGATCCAACCTGATTTGTTAGTGTATATGTGCCCGTATGGACCCTTAAATCAAACACCCAGAGTTTAACTGATAGAAAAATGGATGCTCTCAGATTTGATAAATAGATTGAGCAAAAAATTCCTGTCAGCATAAATGTATATATATTATTTACAATTTCGATAAAACCAAAAGTATATATATGCATGTATATATTTAATATAATAGTAGATTCACACACATACCCATCACAGCCCACTGTTGAACAATTTTTGACTTGATCCTTTATGACTTTAGGAAAAAGAGGAAGACATCTCTCGCAGATGTCAGAAATGAAAAGCTCACAGTTCCCACACACTTGCTGTACATTTGTAAAACTGTACTGTGACATTCTCTGGACAAATTACCCGTAGTTTCATTAAAACAAGGATATCTTTAGCAGCCTCTCATTGTCATACAATGTCTTGAAATTAAGGCCAGAATAGCCATACAGGCATATTCTTTGGCAGAAAATGTTTTTTTCTTGTGAACAATTAGTTTCACTTTCATCAGGGGAGTCCAGTGAATGGCCGTCAGTGTCAGAGTTATCAATTTCTTCAGAGGAGTCAGAACTAGAAACTTCAACATCATTATCTGAATCACTGTCTGTGGACAAATCTGAACTGTTGTGTGTATTACATCAATTGGTATTTCTGTAGTCTTTTCAGGTACAGTGTATAGGCAACTCAATTTCATCAAATGCTTCTGTGAAGCTTCAATTCTTGCATAAAGGTTGACTCCATAGTCCATCAAAGTCATCCACAACATTTCTGCCAACAGCCATCTCACTCAGGCGAGCCGAAAACTTTGAGGTGTTCTGTTCATGGTGCTGGAAATGATCTCCAGGAAAAAGTGATGCAAGAGAGGGAGATGACATCAACTGGCCTGGGAAGACTGCTTTAAGCAATTTATGTGGTCAAATCTTGTAGATTTTCGTATGGGTATAGTGGGATCATCAATATGTTTCTTGTATTTCCTTGTCCTCGTGGTCACTTTAATTCATGACACAACAAAATCAAAAGAATAAAAAAGATTACGAGTCAGTGGGAAACAAATGAATAACTGACATAAATAAATGACAAATAAAAAAAACCTACATCTTGATGTATTGAAAAGACTATAGATCTCATATAATGTTAATCCTTATAAATAATTCAAAGGAAAAAAATGATAAGCATTGCAAATTTCTACTTGCTGCGTTGTGCTGACTGGGTGTTGAAACAAGTGGGCTCTCAAAATAGATTTGGTGGACTTACAACAAGCTTAAGCTTATTTCGCAGAATTTATCTCGTTTTCTCACGTCGATCTGAAACCTTTTAGGTGAATCTCGGCTTTTGGGGTTTTTAAAGAGCACACAATGCATTGCTTAGTTTGATTTATTTAGAATTATAGCTTATCATAACAGAAAATCCCTATAAAATGGATTCCTTACCTTTACAGTGAACTTGATTTAAGTGCCTCATGATCCTTTGTTATCTTGACAACCGTCGGGAACAGATCAACTAGTTAAAGTACGTTCCATTTTCTTCGATTTCTTCGTAAAAGGTTTGTGTAGTTTTTTCCTTTTGAAGCAAGACCCATCTTTCAGAAGACCACCAAAACAGCGTGGAAAGGGAAGCAGACTTACCATCGAGAGCGACTGGTCTGGCAACCACGTTGCCAGTCTCTCTCTCCTTCTTCTCCAGTTTCCATTCTCTCCTCAACTGATCAGCTGAACCAATCACAGCACGCGAAATTTCACGTGACTATCCTCGTGACTGAACCTGACAAAGATCGCGTTATTCATTCTCTTTTGGCGCCCATCTTTGAATTCAGCGTTAACGGTTGATCGCTCGTGCGTATTAGTAGATTTCACTTCCAAAATTATATCAAAATGGTTTTTGTTGCGGTCCTGTGACTAGAAGAAAACAGCGTGAGTGTCATTAACGAGAAACATGTTATTCTTGGCGAAGATTTGGAGCTAAAAGAAAGTCTTACTGTGGATGTTTCAACGGGGAAAACTTCAAAGGGCAGATTAGCTGTATACAAAATTATTTGGTGAGTAATCGAATTCAAGTAACCCTATATTATACAAAGTAACTTCTTTTATTTAGATAAAAGCTTTTGAATGAACTTTGTCATCACGAATCATACACGAGTGGGTCACTCAGTCATGGCAGGAAATGAATTCTGGCTAAAGCAAGGTTGAAACAATTTAGGTTGCCTAGAGGGCATGCCTAAGCAATTTGATTTGCGAATAACAAGTCGTTTCTCTCGCCATACTTGTTCAAACTAAACAAATATAACAGTTCTCGCTGATCCCAGTCAAAGTTCTTGACAAAAACTCCAACGAGGCAGCCACAGTCTGCATGAGTTTGATGTCTCCTGTGTGTTTCAGCCTGACTGTATGGCAATCCATGTTGATCTTCAATTTTTGTCCATCCGTATATTCTTTTGCGTTTACTCTATTATTTAAATGTTCCTTTAATGTTTTAAGTGTCTTTTTTAATATTTCTAATGTCTAAATTTGGCTAAAAACCGTGATATATATCCTCCAATTCGAGAGTTGTTGATACACGTATAGAAGAAGGAAAACCTTGATTTAGTCTACTGTAAGCTCAAGATTTATGTAACATATTTATCAATAGTATACAAGCACCTTCACAATTATCAAGTCTTCTCTTGTAACATTTCAAGCAGCTTACAGTCAGGCCTTAATTAGCTGCATGTATTAAACTGTGAGCACATAAATATTTGGATCTCAGTCTTACAGTACCTCATATATATCGCAGTGTAATGTATTTTTTTAAATTTTGTTTTAGGTGTCATACAACAAAGATGAAGATGAAGAGGCTAGCTGCAGAATCAACAGAAATAACTGAACAGCAGCTAAGTTTGCCCAAACTCAGCCTTTTTTTAATTTTAAGGAATGTCTCAGTTTTGTTCTTATCATTGATTCCTTACAATCATGAAAATCCAGATATGTTCCACACAATAACAATAATTTAAGGTAAAATCTTGAGTATGGAAAATTGTTGGATTTGTAAACTAAAAAAGTAAGTAAATTACCCGAAAAAGTTCTCTTTTTATCAAACATGTAAAAGTTTGACCTTCATATCTGTTTTCAGTTTTACTTTTGATTCTTGATGTAATGAAAAAGAAACAGGATGATTATTCTTATGTTTAAATTCATGAGAGCCAATGTAATAAACCATTCATTTAAAACCTGTTTGATGTGATGTCAGTGACTTTATTTGTTATTTTAATGCTGGGCATTTATCAAAATTTTGTCTGGCCTACAAATGATACAAAATTCCCAGTTTTTCTCAGATTTTCCCAAAAATTCCAACCTATTCTCAAAAAATCCTACAAATTCCAAGTTATTCTCAGAAATTCCTGGGAATTTTTGGGAATTTTCAAGGTGAGTATATTTCAGTTGGAATTCCTAGGAATTCCAAATCAGCTCTATGTGAACTTGGAATTCCTAGGAATTCCTAGGAATTCCGAGTCCGAATTACCGTGAAAATTCACACCTTAGATTCCTAGGAATTCCTAGGAATTTTTTCTTAGGAATTCTTAGGAAATTCCTAGGAATTCCTAGGAATTCTTAAAGTTATCTCACAAGGGTCTGAGGGTTAAGGAAAAGGCTTTGCCGTCACACAGAAAGATTGACTTACACATCACTCTTGATGGTGTAAATGCTGTCATTAATTGATTCTGGGGCCATCCATTTCACAGGAAGCTTCTTTGTATTCCTTCCACTGTACACGTCTTCGTAGATTTGTCTCATCAACCCAAAGTCCGACACTTTGACTCGGTTATCACTGCCAACCAGAATATTACGAGCTGCAAGGTCACGATGAATGAAGCCTTTCTCCGCGAGATGATTCTAAAATATCATGTAAGAATTAAAGAGTACGAATTTATTTCTAGAAATAAGGATTATAGCTGATTATGGTACTTTATCCACAAGACATATTTTTTCTTTTTTTGTTAGTCAGATATTCAGTGTCACTACTACAAAGTATTATACTATATCTGATTTCTAGGTAGTTACATTAATACCTACCATTCCCTTTGCTATTTGCCAAGCAAAGGAAAAGAGCTTTTGAGTAGTAAAGCTGTCTGCTTCTTCATCGTCATCATCATAATCAGTATTTTCAGTTGATATCAACATGGCGGAATCGTTGCTGTTCCCCTGTGATGTCGATGGCATCGGTAGCACTTCTATTTTTTTCTGATCCAGATTTTTGCTGCTGTTTTCTTCCTCTTCATTGTCATCATCATCAATATTCTCAATTGATATCAGTATTGTGGAAGCGTTGCTGTTTCCCTGTGATGTCGCTGACATTGGCAGCACTTCCATTCTTTCGAGATCCAGAGTATCTTCTTCTTTGTCATTGTCATCATCAGTAATTTCGGTTGATATCAATATGGTGGAAGGGTTGCTGTCTCTCTGTGATGTCGATAGCATCGGCAGCAGTTCCATGCTTTGCTGATCCAGTAAATAGTTGTTGTTTTCTTCCTCTTCCTCGCCCTCATCATCATCATCATCATCATCATCACCTATACCTTCACTTGATATCAATATGGCGGCAGCGTTGTTGTTTTCCTGTGACATCGTTGGTATCGGCATCAGTTCGATGTTTTCCTGATCCGATAAATCATTACTTCTTTCCTGAATAAAGAAGGCAGGAAAAAGAACATAACCTAACAAGTAATGATAGTAAACTAAACGCTTGTAAATTATTTGCCACACTTATTTCAAACCTAATGCAGCGCAATAAAAACACTAAACTTTGTGAGTTTTTCTTATATTGATTAGAAAACATTTGTAGTAATATGTCGAAGGTGTGCTTGCTATACAATTGTTTTGACAGGTTACAATGCCCAGATTGTGATATTTTTTCTCGGTTTTAATTTTGGTTCCAGTGTTTGTTTTTTACATTTCTTCCACTCCTGCTCTAGCTTTAGCATTTTAATACATCATCATACTTTTTAGAAGATATCTAATGCTTTTGATTTTTACTGCCAGTCTGGCTATGTTGACATAACTAATCTCATCATATTTGCCACATTGAAGTTTCATTATCTTACATGTACGTTACGTTTGTAGATACCAAATAACAATTCCATGTTATAATCTTTGCAAAATGTAGTTTTAAGAGCTAAAACTGCCATGTAAATAAACAATAAAAAAGCAAACACTTTCGCTTTTCAACTACTTACTTCAGCAAGGTTCTCAGCGAAAAGGGTTGATGACTTTAAAGTAGCATCTAAACGCTCTAGTCTATATCTGCCATCCATACCTCCATCCTGCTATTTAAATGCATTAAAATGATCACATTTTAATATTTTTCTTACATCTGTCAACTTTTCTTTTCACGCGGAATGAAATACTCCTTCAAACTTTCCTATTGAAATTTTGACATCAGGGCTAAGGTATTTTTCCAAAACAAATTTGAAGAGAATCTTTGCTTACAGCATTATATCGAGGTTGACGATAATATATTGTAAAGTAGTATTCAAGCTGTGTCTTACATGTACCTGAGAAAGCTGTCCAGAGGTTATGGCGATTTCTTTGTTAACTTGGAAACCGCCAGGAATAGCCAAGGCCCTATTTTCATCCTGAAGGTCTCCTTCTCCCTGATAAAATATGCATTATAAGTTAAATATTTTACATAATGTAATTCATATTGATATTTTTATACATTCACTCGCCCATTCCTTTGTTCGTTCATCTAATCCATTCAATCATTTGTCCTTCCCTTCGTCCTTACCCCATTCCTTCTTTCCTTCCCTCCTTCCTTCCTTCCTCCCTCCCTCCCTCCCTCTCTCTCTCTCTCCCTCCCTCTCTCTCTCTCTCTCCCTCCCTCCCTCCCTCCCTCCCTCCCTCCCTCCCTCCCTCCCTCCCTCCCTCCCTCCCTCCCTCCCTCCCTCCCTCCCTCCCTCCCTCCCTCCCTCCCTCCCTCCCTTCCTTCCTTCCTTCCTTCCTTCCTTCCTTCCTTCCTTCCTTCCTTCCTTCCTTCCATCATCCAACCCACCACCAATTCTCTTACTAACCCCCTCCTCACCGATCAATACACCCTGGCAGTCAACTATGTGACATATCAATTGACAGAATATTTCCTTTTAAGCCTTAGATATTTGATTGCAGATATACAAGATACACTATTAAACACTCCCCATCCCTCAAGTTACATACTGGTGGAGTCAAAGGCCTCAGAACTTTTAGTCGCAACTCCATCACACCACTCACATTCTTGAAGTTCAAACTGACATATCTGCCATCAGAATAGGGTTTAATGTAAGGCACCTACTTGCAATTGGTCACATTCACTCACTTCTTTTTGAGCATTAAATATTTCCTTGTCTTCGTAACATTTCTTCTCCTCATTACCCCCAGTGCCTTGGTTTCGATTGATCTAGAGTACAATGAACACAATTAGGTCATAAATTACCATGTTGGTCTAAACGTGGAGGCAATTAAGTTTAAAGATGACGGCTGAAAAGTACTTTTTTTTATTAACTGGAAATTTTGTTATATTTAGAACCCAACACAGCCTACTTGGGAGACATCTAGCCATTGAAAATCCTATAGCTTCATGCTAAACTGTGAGCTTTGATAGACTAGCAAGAGCCACATATAATTAGCACAAACTATCTCGTGAAGTCACTCTCACTGTCCTTTAAAAGAGTTACCGTAAAATCCATTACTACAAAACACTTGGGGCAACGTCAAATTGATTAAATATTCCTTTGCAAAACGTCTTACCGATCGCCTCCTGCATCGTAACCACTGCAACAGATCACCAAATGGAACGTACTCTATCACCAGGAACTTGTGCTCCTGCAAAGTGCAACAACCAACCAGGGATACAATATTCTGGTGTGCACCCAACAGCTTCATCTGTTCTATTTCCTGCAAGAACTCTTCTTTTTGTTCTTTGCTCAGATCATCTAAACACAAATGATGTAGTTAAATTCCTATTTGCTACGAATATAACATTTTAAAACCAGATTCAAAAATCAATCAGCCATCTATTAGGCTTTGCTTCAGTCACAGTCTGAGTACATTCCGACAGAAAATTCAATTGCGTTTCATGCTCAGGATTACCCGCTGTCCAATACAGGAATAATGGGACATGAAAACAACATTTTATGGCTGATTTGTTTTAATTATGTCCACACTATAAAGGGAAATGGCTCAGTTGTGTTGTTTGTAATGTCACCTCAAGCTTAAGACTGGGGAGATACAACTTGTGATCTGATTGCAAAAGACCAGATGCGACTGATCTGAAAAGGGTTAATGTGTCAGTCAATTCCAGCAGTGCCCATCGCCCGGCCGCCCCCTCCCCCCCCCCCCCCCCAAGGCTATCCCCCGAGCATTAGCATTTTTGGGTGGGGACACATAAGCTGTCTCAATAAGCATAAATATCAAAATACACATAAGCTGTCTAAATGCCCTGGGGTGGGGAGGAAGAAAGAGGGCAAATGCCCCGCCCGGGGGATCGTCGCCTCCCAACACCTCTGCAGTTTTTTGAGCCGAGCTCCGGCGGCCTGAAATGCCGCCAAGCGGGGCCCCACACTCACACAGGAAAGAAAAGGAAACTTATGAGTTGATTTTCTCATGGTTATCATGGCTAGCGGTATTGCTCATGGGCACGTTCGCACGATGGCGACGATGACAGAATCGCGCAAAATGGCGGCCATACTCCAAAAAATAGGCTGACAGAGACATGCAGCCTTAGTTTACCGCGTACTTCGTTAATATTGGACATCCATGTTATGATCAATTGACACCTGTCAAAATGAGGTATCCACTGACCAGTATCACCTGACCATATCACGGGCTTAAGTTTACAGCTCAATGAGGTCACGTTATTTTTAAGTTGACTGCTGACCAAGTGCTGCTTTTCGATTGGATTGCGGGCTCACTTGTTGAAAACAGGGCAGGATTGTTCGGAAGTCGGTTAATGCTAGCCCAGGATTAGAAGTTAACTGAATAATAACTTTTTCTTCGATACAAATGCTTTTTACTGCTTTGTTTTGTGTATATGGTGGTTATTAAAACTCAAAACAGAAGGCCAAACAATATACAGAAAACCTCACCACAAAGTTACAAGACTCAAATCAAAATTCTACCTTTTCCTGGGTTAGCTTAATCGGGCTCTGAACAACCCGGCCCAGGAGCTACGCTTTCAGGCTGGCCTAAATCTATATAATTATTATTAATCAGTAAATAAAACGTTCAACTGTTCAGTATTTTAATGCAACGGTAAGACTTCAAGGACAACAGTACGTGAATTTGTACTGCTCTAAAACCTATTTCAAAGCCTTTTAACGACGAAAAAGTCAGGAAGCTTTTGGAAAATTCATTATAATATTAATAAACAGTGCCGGGATTGTGGCCGACGTGCCCCCAGCCGCGAGCGATGATAGGTGCCTGTATTCACAGGCTACTTTTTCTATGAAGAATCAAGACATTTTAAATGATGATGTATTGCATTTTAAGCTCGCAAGATCTGTCTTGAAGATCGCATCATTTGAATTCGCAAACCTTAAGTATTTTAACTCCACTTTCATGAATTTAAAAAATGCTAGGCTAGTTTTGAATGCGAAATGCGAAATAGTCGTGTTCACATCAGTGATTGTTTTGTCATCAACAAAATATAGTTCACCTCGTCGCTTATATTTATATGCTTACAAGTAATGAAGAAATATCTAAAATTGAGAAAACATACCTTTAAAAGCATCTACAAGTTTCTCCAGTCCCTGACAGACAAGCCATTGTTCGACAAACGCCTTGTCTTTCCTGATGGACTCATCCATGGCACTTTCGAAAACACGTGTGTCAAATGCCCAGGGGTCGCTCTGGGGTATGCAAATGCCCAGCCCCCTGGCCGCGATAAAACTGCGAATGCCCCACCCCCGGGACTGACAACGTGAGCAAATGCCCTGCACTTGCCCAGGTGTGTGTGTGTGTGGGGGGGGGGGGGGGGGGGGGTGGTGGGTACTGCTGGAATTTACTGATGCATAAGTATTTGCATATCACTGTGAATTTTAAAAATCTCTTTCGGGTGTATTTTAAAGACACTGGACCTATCCAATTAGCAAGTTGTGTAACGATTTGCCCTTTTATACATGATTTTACATGATGATTGCAATTACCTTGCAGTTCTTTAACAGCAACCACCTGGCATGGCTCCTCGGGCTTCAGTGTTTTTTCAGTGTCAAACACTTCTATTCCAACTCGTCTCTTTAGAATTGCTTTGTAAACCACACCAAACGCTCCTCGACCCAGCTCTTCCTTATGTTCTATTTGCTCAGGAAGAAGTTCCCACTTGTCAAACGCGATAATTTCGCGAGCTGAACAAGCTGATCTGTGGAACAATGGGAAAATAGTTTAAGCACAAAAAGAGTTGTTATCAGGTAGTATAGCAAAGTAGGCTATTATTTTACTTAAATCTTGCTGCTTAAAAGATGAATGTCTTAGAGCTTGGCATTGAACTCAGCCATTCTGTATTCTGCCAATAAGTTCCAATTGGATACCAAGTTCTCCAATGGTAAAGACTGTAGTTAAGCATATACCATCAAAGCTATCCCAACTTCCGAGCGAGAGTTATTGTTATTTCCTCTAGATAACATGCTAGTCCATTGCAGGCTACCTCCACACATTTCATCAGGTTGACCTGGCACTTTGGCGTCATCCATTTTAAACTGATATCCTAAGCTGGAGAGATTCACAAATAGATTTCTTACTCAGGAACACAACACAGTGACCCCAGCCAACGTACCACATTTTGACGTCATCTGTGATCTATTACTGAACAGACGCACGGCAACATGGAATCTATTTGTTAAATAGATTTCTTATTCAGGAACACAACACAGTGACCCCAGCCAACCTACCAACATGGACCCCAAGCAGATCCCGAGTCCAACGCGCTTGGGTAGTTACTTGGGGTGCAGCACCATGTGCAACACGAAAAATGGCCAGCGAAAGAAGGAGAGAGGGGCTTGGTGTGAGGAGTGAACGATTGTTCTCTAGCCTTCCCGTACCACACTCCTCTCTTTTCTCTCTCTCCTTTTCCCTCACTGCTCCCCAACTAACCAGTGGGCCACTGCGCCTCCCATCATTTTGCCAAATCATTTCACTTCCGATTTCTTGTCTGAACATCACATTTCAAGGTTAAGCTATGTTTGTCTTGTGGTACGGATATGTTATATATAGGGTCAATTTATAATAGTAAGGTTTTCTTTGCTATCAAGTGAATACATTTAAGCAACAAAGAGGCAAGGTCTCCATCACGTGTCAAAACAGCGCCTGCTAGGAGTGGAACCAGCTGTAATTAACTTATAGATACAGCATTTAGCTGTAAAATGCTATAACATTCAGAATCTCTCCTGTTAATTGTCCCAGTTTTGCAATAACCAACAAATTTTTTTATGTTCCATCTTAAGTACGTAGTAACAATAACAGTGAATAACCTTTTTATTCGCTTGTGACGAGACCGTCTGTAGCACCAGAAACCTACAATAAAACACAGCACCAGCAACAGAATGAAGGCGATACCAGATAAGATGTAAATCATCCTTTCATTGGAGATCGCAGTTTCCTGTGTTGGTTGACCAGAATTCCTTTGCAGTGGCACTGAAAATGGATAATAAATTTATATCTTAAGGAGGCTGGGAGTTTAAGTAATGTTTGAGGACTACACTGGAAATAACTGGATGATCAACATTCCAAAGGCTGCCAAAATTGGATGAAGTCACAACTCCAATTTGCAAAATTGAATTTTCTTTTTTTCACTAAATGAAAAAGCGTGTCGTTCTGTTTTGCTTTAATTGTATCGTGCTTGCAGCTGTCTACGGTTCATGATAATTGAGACTACTAGTACTGTTCAAATGAATGACATGGAAAGATATAGACCGTAAAAAAAGAGAAAATATTGCGAGCAAATTTTCGCAATCTTCTAGCGTTTTCTAAAAAGTCGTGAAATCCAAGATGGCAGATACATTCTATGACAAGGACCTCGTAGAAGAAAGTTTGGTATGTGCTATAAAACGTGCAAGATTTATGCTCAGTAATGACTTAAATACTACAAGAGTAACGGGGTGTTGGCCTCAAAAGCCCCTCCCCTTGCCCCCGATTACCCATTCAGTCAGAGAGGACCTCAAAAAGTCCATAAGCCCGATCTGAATATCTGAATAGGGCCAAAGAGTATCTGGAAGCCTGTGACTTCAGATATGACAAGTGCATGACCTTTTAAACATTCTTTTAAAAGTTTTTTTAATTTCATTAAAAAAAATTATTAAAATTTAGTAAATCGGCGAATTGGTGGCGAATTTTTCACGTGTTGATCAATAAATGAGTGGTTTCTATGCAAATTTAAATTATCTACCTTGCTACGTTTAGAATGATCTTCCTTCATTTCGTTTTTAGAAGATATAACTGATCAAAGGTTCTTGAAAAAAATGACCTTTGACTCTACAACCTTTTTCCGCAAAAACTTGGACGGTCGTTCCAAACGTGAGAGGATGGAAATAATTGAACTGCGTCTAAAACTCATTTTTGTCGAATGATCTTGCTAAAAACCACCACCAATTCGTCAAATAATTATATGATATTTTTCGCTAAACGTCAAGTGACGTCACGTGGCCCGTCGCAAGTACCAATTCTTCCTCAAAATGCTAAGGACGTTAAAACCTAACTGTGTGCTAAATTTGGTCACTTGTGTCTTTGGAGATATATCTAATAAATTATTTTAACCAGTGAAGGTCTTTGATCCAGTCCTTAAACTGCTTGAGGAGGGAGATAAACTTATATAAGCAAAGCTTAAAGCTTAATCAGCTTCTTTATGGTCCCACCCGAACACCGTGTGAAACCAAGGACGGTGAAACCGAGGCTGGTGAAACCAAGGCTGGTGAAACCGAGGCTGGTGAAACCAAGGCTGGTGAAACCAAGGCTTATGAAACCATAGTGAAGACTAACCGATATCCTCTTCGTTCAACCTAGTCGTCTGATTTAATAACATTTTCACTTGGTTTCCAATCCCTAGAAGACCTTAAAAAGCCCAAACGTCCGGTCTGAATAGGGTTAAAGAGAATCCGCGAACTTGTGACTAAAGACACCAAATGTTCATGTCAATGTTTACGTTCATTATAGCAATCGATGACAAAACTGCTCTGTTTCAGTTGTTTCAGCGTATTGAAAATTATCACGCTCAAGAGACATGGTCTCTTACCACGCTATTGCTCTTAGTTTTAATTTGCAGAAAACTCGTATTCCAGTTTTTCTCGTGGAAATGAAATGCAGTCAGAAAACCTTATGCGATACAAGGCGAGACTGCTGTGATCATTTTGTTAGCAAACGGGAATTTGGGTGTGATGCCCAACAAGTTTGCCAAGCAGAAACGTCTCTGATGAGTCCCTTGGCCAGGACGAAACGAGCTACGTAAGACTACCCCCGAAAAATGTATTGTCATAAAATAGCTTTTAACTTTAAATGAAATGTTAGAAATTATTTAAGTGGGAGATAAACTTGGTGTACTCTTCAAGTTCTAATCAGCTTCTTTATGGTCCCACTTACCACTTGAAACCGAGGCCAATGAAACCAGAGTGAAATTTAGCAGATATCCTTTTCGCTCAATCCCTTCGTCTGAGTGAAATATTATTTCCACTTTGTCTTCAGTCACAAGATTTTGACCGGTCTTGTTACCACAATAATCAAGTCTCTTGCCCATCCCGTCGGTAATTCTCAAAAAGTCTTTGCTACAAAGAAAGGTAAATGTTGTTTTGTACCAAACCAACAAAACTGAGTAACTTGTGGTACTCGTAAGCAATCAAAAAATATATATAATTAAAAATTACATACTACCATGGCTCCTGATACTTCCTGGCAATAAGAATTGTCATACTTTAGCGTGCATTATCAAATCATGATGCACACGGGAAGAAGCACAAGAGTTGCTTGAGGGACAGCAGAGCTAGAGCAACTAACTCTGCTAACTAATTATTAGATAAGTAATCGTAGTTAGGTGTCCCCAATTAGTATATATTGTATGCTAGCGACTTCAACACGTTAATAAAGTTCTTATTTTATCTTTATCTTAACTTCTTGAGTGCTCTCCAAACAAAATGATGTGTTCGAACACGAGATAAATTGTCATGACTAACTTTTGAACCAAAAACAGTTAAAATAAAAGAAAATGATGACCTAAAAATGCAGGGATGCAGTAGTAAATTACATCCCTTATTCCATGGCTTGATAGGAAATACGAGTGGACATTTTACTCCAGTCGTTGCTCTCAAATACTACGCAACTCTAAAATATCTGTGCATATTATCTGTCGAGCAGAAAAGAAGTAGCTATATATAATACAAAGCGTGCAACTGACTGTTTCCAGAAAGTCGTTATAGCACTAAGCCTTAAAGAAGGTATGCTTACATGTACAAAATTGTACCAGACTTTGGAAAGTCCACATATGCTTTTGTATAGACAATCGAATCAATCTAAGTAGAGTGTCTGGATAAGGGAGTTGGATCGGCTCAGTTATCAGTTTTCCGTTTCCACGGATCAGAAAATTTTGCAGATCTCAGATCTCAGCAATAAGTTGAAAAAAGTGTCAATCCGATTCTCAGCTAACTGTTTAACCCACCCAGATGCTACGAGGAAAATTTAGAGAGCATAATTCAAAAGAACTGTTTGTACTTATTTTTACGCGCCTGTATAATTTTCGAAAATTAACAAACATCGCGAAACTTAAGACTTGCGAACAAAACACCTGGCGAATTTTACACTCTCAAAGTTTAATACTCAACACGAAAATGGCGTTCATTAAAGCTGAATCACTTTTTTCGATCAGTTCTTTCAGACCCCGTCCACACCACGTCGGTGAAATTTGAAAGCGTAGCTGTATTTCTGTGGTTTGCCCTACCGTCCACACTAATCCGTCACGAAAACGGTAGTTTTTCCAAAATGCTCTTCAAACCGGAGGAATTTAAACTAAAATGCCAGCTTCGCACTACATGAAAATGACAAGATTTCCTTTTTTGGCGATTTATTCAGAATACGGTCCAGTTATGAAAGCATAAGAAAGGGGTACCTTTTTTCAATTAAAAGTATACGAAAGGAGTACCTTTTCTGTCAAAATGGTATACAAAACTGTAAGGGGTTGGACCTCGCGGCAGAGCCTCCCCATATAAAACTTTGTGAAGAACCCGCCTAATCCTAACCCCCACCCCCCGAAGCGATCTTCACGAAAACGAAATAGATTGACCAAATTCTGAAACAAAAACAGTTTAAAAAAGGAAATGATAACCTACAAACACAGGGATGCACTCACAAATTATTATTATACTACGTGTGGATCAAGCCCCTGTACATACAGTAGTAATCAGGTTACCCAACAGTCCAAATTTAAGGATTTGTTTTAGAAAAACGGTTATAGTCTTGAGCCTAAAAAATACGAAGGAGTATGAATAGAGATAACCCTACCTTGCTTCAGCTGTGTGTTTCCTTAGTTCCCATGCATGAGGTTTCCAGGCCGATTTATTGCAATTTACGTGTTTTTAGGATATATAAAGGACAAAGCAGTGAAGCTAAAAACCTCCTAAATTGAAAAACCTTAGAAACCTCACGGGAACCAAGTTGGGAATAAATTCTTAAATTTGGACTGTTGCGTAACCTGAGTACTACTGCATGTACAAGGACGTTCATTTGGAACCTTGGGCCACCTGTGATTATACTGTAATTTAGCAGGAGTAAAATTTCATATGCCAACCCCCTGGAGCAAATGTCCGCCTATTGTCCGGGGGGAAGGTTACTGCAAATTAATGAAATAAGCATTTATCAGATCAAGAGAAACATTTCCGGTCCCCCATTCAAGTAGACTTCTAAAATCTTACTACTAATAAACGTAATTTGGACCATCGTAAAGGGAGTTACATGCAGATTCATTAAAAACAGAGTATTTACAAATAAAGCTCAAAAAGCTGATAAGGCTATGTTCGCATTGGACAAATGCATAGATGCAGAATAGATAGAAATTCATCCGAAGAGTAACACTATCACATGACTCTACTCCACATTAGATAAAAGAAGCTGATACACTCGATCATCACAGCTGTATCACTTACAGGCAACGTTTACTGTCTTCCACATCAAAATCCTGAAAGTAAATGTTGATTGACCAGCCCTCTGGAATAGGATATACAGGTGATATATTGTCCGTATTCCTTGGGTAGCTGTAAGGATATCCTTCACTGGTCAGAAAGCCGATCTCTGAGCCATATTCTGTTAATACAAAGACGGTTTTTGTATGTTTCTTCAACGTTACAAGGTGCACATTTTAACCAACATTTTAAGGAAATGGACATCCATTAACAAAGGCCTTGCAAAAAAAATTTTCCCAGCGTGATTTAAACCGCCAAACTTGATATGACTTGAAGGATGAGAATTCATGTTTACTTTATTCCATTGTAATATAATAAAGCTGGGTATAGAATAGGATAAAACTGTTCTCATGGACGTCTTCAGAGTTTGGACATTGAGCTTTAGATTTAGCAATTCAGTACTTTTTTAGTATTTATGTAACCTCATCTAAACACGTGCGGGACTGGGAGAATTTGAGATAGTTACTCAAACCCGAGACGCAGATCGAGGGTTTGCAAAACTTCTGAGAATTCTTACAACTCCCAAAATGTTTACGTTCGAATCTAAAATGTGATGTGCAACCGTGTTTACATACGCTCATTTAAACACGCCTATCGACCAATCAATGGGAGTGCGCGTCCTATCTCAGTTATTTTATAAAATCTCTTTTAGGAGTAATTATTTAGCCATTTCTACAATCCATTGACTCCTGACTCCCAGCATTGTCCAGGGGCGGGGGGGGGGGGGGGGAGAGGCAGTATATTGGATTCTGGTTTTTATGGAAAAATAACAGTGTCTCAAATGTTATGGCCAGGACTGAAGGTATTCAAGATATGTCCCTAAGTGCAATCACTGCATAAGATGTCAGTTAAATCATGAGATGCTATGGCCAACGAATAGTCAGAAACAACTCTTTGATAACACCATGGACAGCATGAAACTCCACTTTAAGTTATAGTTCCCAACCTGTCGGTTGTGGCAGTACAGGTGCTTAGTGCTTTGCACCCAGAGGGTCATTACAGGGCGTTTCCTCAAAGTTTACCTGGGACTCACTCTCAAGCATTGTACTTTATTTGACAAGAAAAGAGAGATTAGGCCAGAAAAAAACCCTTACTTGTGAAATTGACTTGGAGTTCTTTCACATCAGTTCCATACTGGTTGATGGCCTGGCAGGTGTAGTTTCCATCCTTGTCCAGACGGATGGTTGCAGTGTTTGTTGTATTCACCAGTACTGTAGAGTTCCGTATCAGTGCTGTGTATATGGGAGGAGTTCCTCTGGCTGAACATGACAGCATGCCTCCTTGTATTGCTAACAGAGCAGCTGGGAATGTTACCGTTGGTGGAACTAATCGGTTAGAAATAAAAACCTTTTACCCTTAATGTTCATTGACTGAACCATGATACCTGCTTACATTAATGTTAAATAAATCACTTCTTACTATAATACATACAAAAACTAAGTCAAAACGTGGCTTTAGTTGACACAATGATGCACACATATATCTGACCGAATTTGCAAAAACATGCCCGCATTGACTCAAGGAAAGTCCCACCGACCAGAAGTCCTCTGATCACCCCCCCCCCCCCTGGCTAGGAAATTGGCCCCTCACGAATGCACATGGTATTGACCACTCCAGCAGGGTGCCATGTCAGCACAAAAGCCTAGCTCAAACAAGGTTAATTGAACTGAATAAAATACCCAGAAACACAGTCAATATCAAAGTTATTTAACACTGAAAACTCTAAGTCTAGCTAGCTGAGGGTGTCAGTACAAGACACCCTCCCCTTCCCCCTGGTTTTGACAGCTGGCCACCAGCAAACCACCAGCAGATAGGCCAGTGCCTGGGCCATGTGTCTGGCCTGGCCTTAACAGAGCCCTGCCCCCCCCCCCCCCCCCCCCTGGGCTTAAGGTCGCTAGCTTAGCCTGGATTTGGGCTGCGAAAACCTGGTGGGCATGTTTTTGCGAAATCACTCAGATGATGTTTAAGAAATAGGAAACATGTACCGTGTTTCTATCGAGTTTTAGTATAAATTTACTAGTGTTCTATCACGAATGCCGTTCTCTGATTGGCTACGCTACCCACTATCTATTTTGGGATGGCCGCTTCTTGGCGTTTTCGAAGTGTCTGTGAAGAGGGTTTCGATAAAGTTTTGAATGACTAGTAGTTTTATACTAAAACAATTAGATTATTCACTCTCGATTTCTATGCGTGATAGTTGACGAGGGCGCCACGCGATAGAAATCTCGAGCTCATAATCTAATTGTTTAATAGAAACACGAGTGGAAGTTTGGGAGAACAAGAAATGCTGTGGAAACACTCCCCTGCGGCTCGTGTTTCCACAGCTTTTCCGAGTTCTCCGAAACTTTCATGAGTGTTTCTATTAAATAAATAGATTGTGAGCTCAAGATTTCTATCGTCGAGTCAACTATTACGCATAGGAATCGAGAGCGAATAATCTAATTGTTTTAGTATAAATCTACTAGTCGTTCAAAACTTTCATCTAAATCCTCTTCACAGACACTTCGAAAACACAAGGAAGCGGCCTCCAGCGCACGATGCTACGCTACTCACTATCTATCACAGAATAGAACGTGAGTAGCGTAGCCAATCAGAGGACGGCATTCATGATAGAACGCGGGTAGATTTATACCAAAACTCGACAGAAATATGGTACATGTTTTCTCACACATTTTAGATCACAAGCAGTAGGCGAGCGTCTCCACAGCTTTTTCGAGCTCTCCCGAATTTTCAGGAGTGTTCTTCTATAACTCAATAGGAACACGGAGAACATGTTTTCCATTTCTTTTAGAAACCACCGTGACGGAAAAAAGGAAAACAACTTGTTCACTTTGATTATCAAGAAGTAAATTCTCTTTGCTCACGCCATCATTACGTCAACAGCTCGTGCTAGTTCTGTGTTTCTATCGAGTTTTAGTATAAATCTACTAGCGTTCTATCACGAATGCCATTCTCTCATTGGCTATATTACTCACTATCTATTCTGTGGTAGATAGTGAGTAGCGTAGCAGTGTGCCCTTGTTAACAAAATGATGGCCGTTTCTTGGCACTTTCGAAGTGTCTGTGAAAAGGATTTAGATAAAGTTTTGAGCGGCTATTAAATTTATTTCGAGCTCATAATTTAATTGTTTAATAGAAACATGATTTTTAAGCAATCAGCGCGGGTATTTTCTTAGGGCTGTTTTCTAAATATATATATAGTATATGTGCAGTAAGGTCAAGTTGCGCATTTAAAACAACCCAGGTCAGAAAAAAAACAAAACTTCTGATACGTGTGAGATAATTATAAAATTCGAACTGCGCATGAAGTGTGAAGTGAAGAAATGATCCTGGCAATAGATTACCATTTAACAACTCTAATTTCTTTCATTTTTAGCTCAAATGTAGCTATTACGTGGAAAGAAAGCTGATGTAGTTTGTTCTCGCCAGAAGTCCTTTCATGACAGAGCTCTAAAAGATGGCCAAGACATTGCCTCTAATGGCTTCAAGAAAGGGATAATGTATGTCACTTTTTAGCGCGGGGACGTACATGCAGACATTCAGTACATTCTCCGGTTCTATTGATCATTTCTTTTGTCTTCTAACGAGACATTGTTTTGGGACACGGGTGTCTGCTACCTCTTGCCAACTTGGCCAATAACAGGAGTTTATTAATTTAGGGAATCATTGGACAGGGTAAGGAGACAAATATTTCGGGAAAAGTGCAGCTACCTTGTCTTATCGATGTTTGTATCTGCGCCTCATTCAGTGCGACATCATAAACCTTCATTTCCGCGATTTTCCCTTTGAAGTTCTTATTGTTAACACTTCTAGTCCCCATTCGAACGTTGGTTTTGATGGTTGCAATGGAATAACGTTTGCCAATGATTTGCGAGACACTTAAATGTCCGTTGATATACAGCGAGTTATTTCTGGTGTTGTGATCGTAACTTGCTGCAACATGAACCCACTTCCTTGCTGGGAGAACCTCAGGAGTTGTCATACCAGTCAAATGATAAGGATGTCCCCTTTGCACGATTTGATTAAATAATTTGCTGTTCGCAATCGCAACGACTCCATAATCAATAACTCCGTAGCTGAATAGTGGTCCATCTTGGCCTCTGGGTTGAACCCAGCACATCAGTGTGAATGAGAACTGGGTGTCCGGGTCCCCTTTATTCGGAAACTCAATGTAGCTGCTATCAGTGCCATAAAACATGTACGCTCCGCCTGGTTCGTTGTAGGGTCCATTTGTAATAGCAACATCCCCCATGATTCCCTCTGGCTGTCTGTTCTCTTTTTCTGCAGCTTTATAGCAAGCATTCAAGGGGTAGAAGATGACAGGTTCTGGCACAGCTACGAATAAAAAACACCATTATTTTATTTTACATCCTCACATATATAACATGAAATACGATAGCAGTAATAGTATTCTATAGGACAGAAATTTCCGAGTTGGTTCTCTGTGGTCATCTTATCCCGCTGTTTGGAGTTGCTCTTCGGAGTGGAATCTCCTCCCAAAGACGGACATTTATGTAGCCGAAAATTATTTAAAAGTGAACGACTGGCCACAAGGAAAAAATGAACTTTGTTTCCCGGAGATCCTACCACTCCACTCAAGGGTCGTGGGAGTTGTGAACACCTTCTTATCATTGCACTAAAACGTATCACGTGATGTGCTTCGAAATTGTATATTCCTTTCACTAACGCCTTATGGCGACAACAGCTTGAACCTGGTGTATCACCCATAAATGTAATAAAAACCATAAACGTAATACCAACCGTAAATGTAATACCAACCATAAATGTAATAAAAATTGGCCATAAATGTTATACTCACCATAAATGTAATAACTTTTAGCCACAAAAAATTAATGTAATAAAATTCCACTATCCATAAATGTAATAAACTTTGACCATAAATGGACCATAAACTGACCGACCATAAATGTTATACAGCTTAAGCATAAATGTAACAAACTGCCTATTACCCCTGAGTCAAGGGACATATTCGTACAGGGAAGACCGGGGTGCCCCAAATCAAATTGGAGGAATCACTGCTACAGCATGGTTTTTGCCCAGAAGCCAAAATCCGAAAAGGCATCATTACTGTCCCTGTGAACATTTCGAAATCATTAAGTATATATACCAGAAGAAATCTCGGGTGGTCTAAAATAATTGCTCTTGGAGTGTTTGCAAGACAGAAGAGAAGAGATAGAATTCCAGTCAAACATCACCTTACAGAGAATAAGCCTGCTCTAATTTGAAATTTCTTGTGGATGGCTCCGTTTTGTATTCAGTCAAGGGAATGGGGGAAGTGGAACCATGTAAAACAAGATCACTATGTTTTGGCCAAAGTTAATTGTAGTCCAGGTATATGTATTTTTATTTGAACCAGGATAGATATATTTGATATCCTACCAGCCACATGGGCCATACATGAGAGGTGCGGTGGCCTCATGGTTAGTGCGCTCGTCTCCCGATTGAGCGGTCCGGGTTTGAGCCCTGGCCGGGGACATTGTGTTGTGTTCTTGGGTAAGACACTTTACTCTCACAGTGCCCCTCTCCACCCAAGTGTATCAATGGGTACCGGCGAACTTAATGCTGGGAGTAACCCTGCGATGGACTAGCATCCCATCCAGGGGGGAGTAGAAATACTCCTAGTCGCTTCATGCTACAGAAACCGAGATAAGCTCCGGCCTGGTGGGCCACTTGGCTTGTATGCAGACTTTACCTTTTACATGGGCCATATACGGATAAAACACTGAAGAAAACTATAGAAAAAAGCCTGGTTTATTACAACGTGAACTCAACAACTAATACCCAAAGAAATTGTGTAAAGATCCAGGTTTGTATTAACATCACAACTATATATGTCAAAAATACTCTTTAACAGTGCCTAAGAAAATCCAGATGCGCCTTCGTTTTAGGTCCGATACAATTGTTTCATTATTTGCTTCTTTTAAAGTTGAGTGGCTAGCCACCAAATCCACCCCTGGCAAATGAATTCTAAAAAAATGATCAAGTCTTAAGCGACTGAAACAAATGACGGTAGAAGTTCGAACCGGAAGAGATAATACTTGGCTGTGTCAGTTTTATTTTCACCTGAAGCGAGGGTGTCCCAAAATTTTCTCACTTTCACTACCTTTGAAATTACTCTAACAACCTCAATCTTCTTCAAATGTATGAAACTTTATCAACTCCCAGCATTTCAGTTAAGTACACTTGAACATCATCAACTACCAATACCTCAAAAAAACTTATTGTAGACCACTCGAGATCTCGTCTGGTATATGGACTCCACAGACTAGAATGATGGCTTCTCGGGTTTTGGGCTCTGGGTCAAAATGGTGCTGCGAGAAATGAGTCCTCCAAATTGATGTAAAGACTCCCTGTCCTCCCTGTACTTAGCCTGTTCCAGGAAAGGGGCGAGCGAGAGAAAAACGACTGGAAATAAGGCGTCTTCGTTCACCCCCGACTATTCGAGAGCCTGGAACAGGCTACTCAGCACGAAATAAGAGAATGGCAGGCAGTTTATTACATTTATGGTTAAGCCATATTACATTTATGGTTGTTCAGTTTATTACATTAATGGTCAAATCTTATTACATTTATGGTCGAGAGATTTATTACATTCCTATCTTGCGATCTCTCGTTAACACTTCGTATTGTCTAGGTACAAACAATCCAATTTCAAAAAAATCGAAGTTCAGGTTTTCTACAACAAGTACACAAGGCTATGAGGAAGTGAAAAGAAATCGAACTAATCGATAAGCAGAAAGTGTCACAATACGGCTTGATAATAAACGTCCACTTCAATCATCGGCAACTACTTGCGTTAGACTACTCACACGTGACTGACCCATGACACACCGGACGCGGGTCCGTAATACACGCAAAACCGTAGCTACAGGAACCAAGACTCACTTTGAGAAAGAGGCTAAAGATGAAGCATTAACTCAACACCTCCATTAACTCGAAAGGCCTTCAAGCATCAAACTCCTCATCAATTATCATTTCTTAAAGAGTGGCAAAACAGCTGTGAAATTCATTTGCCACCAGAAGTTCCATGACAATGTCAGGAGCTTATGACAATGATTAAAAAAACCTGTTTTGGCGCATTGGAAATCGGAAACTCGTGTTTCAGTTTTCGTCGTGGAATTAAAATTTTGGGAATTATTTAAGAGGGAGATAAACACGGTAAACGTGATAAGCTTAATCACTTCTTTATGATCCCACTTACCATGTGGTGAAACCAGAGTGAAGACTAACCGATATCCCCTTTGTTCAACCTTGTCGTCTGATTTAAATAATATTTTCACTTGGTCTCCTGTCACTAGGAGATTTTTGCCGGTCATGTTACCGCAGTAGAAGCCAAACGTTCCCGTCCCGTCCGTAATTCTCAAAGAGTCTTTGCTACAAAGAAAGGTAAATAATGTTCTAGACCAAGCCGCTAAACTGAGTTACTTGTGACACTCGTGAGACATTCCAAAATATATAATTCCAATTAATAAATACATAATCCCTGGCAATAAGATGTGTCTTAATTCATTAACAATTGATTCATGCTTTAGCGTGAATTATCTAATTATGATGCATGCAGTGAGTTTGGAGAGCAGAAAAGCAGCGTAAGAGTTGCTCGAGGTGAAAAGAAAGCAGCTGTAGCTTCTTGAGTGTAGTCCAAACAAAATGATGTGTCCGAGCACGGGAAACGATCGGGGAAAGGGGCACTTCCTATAATAGCGTGTACAGAGAGGCTCCGCCCGAAAGGGGTAACCTTGCTCAGGCTTCACATACTTAAAGGGTAGGAATTTCAAAAGGTGAGGTATATGAAAAGGTAGGGAAATCTGTCATTTAGTTATTTCATAGGGCCTTTAATTAAAATATTTTTAATAGCCACCCTTTATGGCTGTATCATTTATTTTATTAAGCACCACCAGGAGCCCATGATGGGCTCCCGGCACTACATGAAAATAATATTTCCTTTTCGGCGATTTAGTCACATTACGGTCCAGTTATGAAAGCATGTGAAAGGGGTACCTTTTTTCAATTAAAGGTATACAAAAGGCTTACCTTTTCTGGCAAAATAATATACAAAAGTGTACGGGAGCAATCTTCACGAAACGAAATAGAATGACCAAAAGTTTGAAACAAAGACAGTTTAAAAAAGGAAATGATAACCTACAAATACAAGGATGCTTTTACAAATTATTGTTACAGTACGGGTGGACCAAGACCCTGTACATACAGTAGTACTCAGGTTACACAACAGTCCAAATTTAAGGATTTGTTTGGAAAAACGGTTCTATTCTTAAGCCTAAAAAATACGAAGGAGTATGAATAAACATAACCCTACCTTGCTTCAGGTGTGTGTTTACTTAGCTCCCGTGCATGAGGCTTCTAGGCCGATTTATTGCAATTTAGGTGATTTTTAGGAGATATAGAGGACAAAGCAGTGAAACTAAAAACCTCCTAAATTGCAATAAATCGCCTTAGGAACCTCACGAGAACCAAGTCGGAATCAAATCCTTAAATTTGGACTGTTGCGTAACCTGAGTACTGCTGCATGTACAGGGACGCTCATTTGCAAGCTTGGGTCACCTGTGATTATACTATAATTTAGCAGGAGTAATATTTCATACACCCCAACCCCCTGGAGCAAATGTCCGCCTATTGTCCGGGGGGAAGGGTACTACAAATTAATGAAATTAGTGTTGATCACACAAAGAGAAACATTTCCAGTCCCATACATACATACATACATATTATTTTTGTTTTCAAATTAAAATTACAATTATAACATGCCTGTAGATAGCTGAGCTAATCTAGGCGGATCATGTTTACATGAATTATTATAATATTCCATAGCATTGTAATATAATAATGTCCCCCATTCAAGTAGACTTCTAAAATCTTATAACTAATAAGCATAATTTGGAACATCGTAAAGGGACTTAGATTCACTAAAAACAGAGTATTTACAAATAAAGCTCAAAAAAGCTGATAAGGCTATGTTCGCATTGGACAAATGCATAGATCCAGAATAGATAGAAATTAATCCAAAGAGTAATACCATCACATGACTCTATTCCACATTAGATAAATGTAGCTGATACACTCGATCATCGCAGCTATATCACTTACAGGCAATGATAACTTCTTTCCACATCAAAATCCTGAAAGTAAATGTTCATCGACCAGCCTTCTGGAATAGGATATGTGGATACATTTTCCATATTCCTTGGGTAGCTGTAAGGATATCCTTCACTGGTCAGAAAGCCGATCTCTGGGCCATATTCTGTTAATACAAAGACGGTTTTTGTCTGTTTTTTCAACGTTACAAGGCACACATTTTAACCGACATTTTAGGGGAATGGACATCCATTAACAAAGGTCTAGCAAAAATCTCTCCCAGCTTAATTTAACCAAACTTGATATGACTTGAAGGATGAGAATTCATGTTTACTTTATTCGATTGAAATATAATAAAGTTGAGTATAGAATGGGATAAAACTGTTCTCATCGACGTCTTCAACGTTTGGACATCGAGGTTTAGATTAAGCAATTGAGTACTGTTTCCATGTTTATGTAGCCTCATCTAAACACGTAAAGGCTGGGAGAATTTGAGACGCAGGTCGAGGGTTTGGAAAACTTTTGAGAATTCTTTCAACTCCCGAAGTGTTTAGATGAAGCTACATAAACACAGAAAAAGTACTCTATTGCTTTTATAAAATAGCTCTTAAAAATACGTGCGAATCTAAAACGTTATGTGTAACCGTGTTTACATAAGCTCATTTAAACACGCCTATTGACCAATCAATGGGAGTGCGCATACTATCTCAAGTATTTTACAAAATCTCTTTTAGAAGTAATTATTTGGCCATTTCTACAATTCATTGAATCCTGACACCCAGCTTTGTCCAGAGGGGGATGGGGAGTACATTGGATTCTGGTTTTAAGGGAAAAATAACAGTGTCTCAAACATTATGGCCATGCTTGAAGGAATTCATGATCCAGACGTGTCCTTTATAAGTGCGATCACTGCATGAGATATCCGTTACATCAAGAGATGCTATGGCCAACAATTAGTCAGAAAGAACTCTTTGATAACAATATGGAGAGCATGGAACTTCACTTTAAGTTATAGTCTCAAACCCGTTCATTTTTTGCAGTACAGGTGCTTAGTCCTTTGCACCCAGAAGGCCATTACAGGGCGTTTTCTCGAAGTTTACTTGGGACTCACTCTCGAGCATTGCACTTTATTTGACAAGAACAGAGAGATTAGACAAGAAAAAACTCTTACTTGTGAAATTGACTTGGAGTTCTTTCACATCTGTTCCATACTGGTTCATGGCCTGGCAGGTGTAGTTTCCATCCTTGTCCAGACGGATGGTTGCAGTGTTTGTTGTATTCACCAGTACTGTAGAGTTCCATATCAGTGCTGTGTATATAGGAAGAGTTCCTCTGGCTGAACATGACAGCATGCCTCCTTGTATTGCTAACAGAGCAGCTGGGAATGTTACCGTTGGTGGAACTAATCGGTTAGAAATAAAAAAAAACATTATCCTTAATGTTTATTGACTGACCATACTTGCTTACATCAATTTTAAACAAATCACATCTTGCTGTAATAGAGGCACAGACTACGTCAAAACGTGGTTTTAGTTGACACAATGATGTACACATGCATAAATATTTGTGGAGTAAGGTCAAGGTGCGTGCTCAAAACAACCCATGAGAGAATTCTAAAAGGTGGCCAAGACATTGCCTTTAATGGCATTAAAAAGATACTGCATGTCACTTCTAGCATGCGAGCGTACGTGCAGACCTATTTTCAGACGACGTGAGACAACAGAATTCATGAAATCCGTCTACTCTCACAGGCTTGTCTGCTCCCGATATTCTCCAGTTCTATTAATTACTTCTTTTGTCCTCTAGCGAAACATTGTTTTGCCAAGGGAGATCCTGAAACGGGTGTCTATTACCTCTTGCAAAGTTGTCCAATAACAGGAGTTTTATTAATTAAGGGAATCATCGGGGAGGGTAACTAGACAACTATTTCGGGAACAAGTGCATATTGTTTTTCAGTTACCTTGTATTATTGATGTTTGTATCTGTGCATCGTTCAGTGCGACATCGTAAACCTTCATTTCCGTGATTTTCCCTTTGAAATAGCTCTTAATGCCATCTTTAACCCCCATTCGAACTCTCTGGGAGGCGGTTGCAATCTCATAACCTGTGCCAATGTTTTGCGAGGCTCTCAAATTTCCGTTGATATACAGCGAGTTATTTCCGCTGTTGTGATCGTAACTTGCTGCAACATGAACCCACTCTCCAGCTGGAAGAACCTCAGTTGTTATAGTAGTCAGTCTTTCTAAAGATGGATGTTTGATGATTCGATTAAAGAATCCGCCATTGCGAATCCAGATACAGACAGTGAAACCAGAAACTCCGTAGCTGAATAGTGGTCCATCTTGGCCTCCGGGTTGAACCCAGCACATCAGTGTGATTGACAAACGAGTGTCCTGGCCCCCTTTATTCGGAAACTCGATGTAGCTGCTTACAGTGCCATAAAACATGTACGCTCCGCCTGCTTCGTTGTAGGGTCCATTTGTAATCACAACATCTCCCAGGATTCCCCTTAGTTGCCTGTTTTCTTTTTCTGTGGCTTTATAGCGAGCATTCAAGGGGTAGAAGGCGATAGGTTCTGGAACAGCTAAGAGTAAAAAATAAACCTTTTTTTACATCGCCAGAAATAACATGAAAATACGACAGCAGTAGAAACATTCTATAGGACAAGAATTTCCGAGTTGGTTTTCTATGGTCATTTTAACCCGCCTTTTGGAGTTGACCATTTGGTGTCGAATCTGCTTCTGCACGGGACTCATATGGCCTCAAAGGTAGCTAACGGCTGACCACATGAAAAAAGTGAACTTTTTTTCCCGGAGACCCTACCACTCGACACAAGGGTCCTGGGTGTTATATCATGAACACTTACCTATTATTGGACTAGCACGTATCACTTGACTTGCACCAAAACTGCCTAACTCCCGATGGCTAGCCTGCGTAGCCGCGGGATTTTGCGCGCGAGAGCTTTTGTTTCGGCGACGAAACCGAGAGTGAACGCGAGTGGCAAAGCCAAGCCACGACGGAATTAGCGAGGAGTCAAGTTAAATTTAAGTCGTTGGCTTAGGATCACTCGCTCACGAATCCAGCCACCTACACAGGCTACCCCATGCAGCTTGAACCTGGTACTTTCACTTAGCAAGGAATGGAAGGCCTTTCGAGTTTGTGGAGGTAGACAAAGTTTTTGTTAATTATTTCTTACGTGTTCAAGATAAAAACTCCTTTAGGCACTCACATATTTCACTTGTCTTAAAGGAGGCTATCGCGATGCAAAATTCGAAACTTCAAAGCTTGGTAGGTGTTGCAAAATTTCAAATTTGTATCGTTTTCCAAAGTCATTATCTATGTCTATAGATATCGTGCAATCGTTATTCATTGTATTGATTGATTCCCTATATCAACTTCTATCATCCCCAGCAGTCACTCTTACAGATACAGGCCTACTCGCTCTAATCAGTTTTGGTTTTATAGTTGTTCGAGAAATATCTCTCTTCCGTGCCTCAACACGTTTTAAAGTGATTATCTCAGTCATAAAAGCATCAAACTCCTTATCAATTATCATTAATTACAGGGTGGCACAACAGCTGAGAACTCCATTAGAAATCCTCTGTTTTGAATTTTGCTGTTTGAGTGGAGTCTTATCAAGGCGTATTTTCCAGATACAAGAACTGTCTTTCCAGTCATGTGACCACAGTACTTGCCAAACACCCGGTTCTTCTCATTGGTAATCTGTAAATAATCTCGGCTACAAAGAAATGAAATATAAACAAGTGACGTTCTTTAACAAAGGGTCATTTCAACCTGGAACCCAGATTATTCGTTCCCCTACTAGCACTCGACAATAGAGCGACCCTGAAAAGCACTTATTAGAAATCCGAAAATATCCCGCTTCCGGTTGAAACGCGCATTCCTAGCTAAAATCATGTGCCTCAATCAGGTTCCTGTTCTTTTATTCTGGTCGCTTTTATTGTTTTGTTGTTTTTTTTAAACCAATCAAAATCGATCCTGCAAAAGAACTCTCGACAGTCACTTGCTTGCGCAGAATTGAGCGAAGAATCGAGATACGAGCTTGGAGATCACTGAGAAGTGCATCACGCACGCGCATGTCATATTTATTCCTCCAGCCATTTTCCTTATGAGCGGAGTGTGTACTGAAACGTCGCGTAATTTCTTACTTGGCAATGTGTTAAGATAAGCTTAAGAGTACGGTAAGTGTAACCAACTGTGCTATTGTAGTTTCTCACTTCATTCTCGCGCTATAAAATGAGTAAATTTATAGTAGTGTTGTTATGCAAGTATTGCGAGGTTTGGTTCAGTGACTTGTATTCTATCATCCATCAGAACCCGAGAACGGCAAGCGCGAAAAGCTAGTGTAAAGGTCGACCGGCACACACTAATAAGGACATGTTGCGGCATCATAAAGCGGGGACCAGCCTCTTCGCGTGTACGCATAGAACCCATGTTGCAGGGACAGTGAGCAAGCTTGTGCACACGAAGAGGATATTGGTTCATTTCTTTTTTATAGCGGGGACAGTTGGCAAGAGCAGTGCTCACCATGCGAGAATTAAAACTGGGGTCATTACGTCCCTTCTTCCTTACCGACAAATTCGAACCAGCTGAATTTCATGCAACAGTTTGCGTTGTCCTCGCAATATAAATAAATACATAAGTTAAAAATAAATGACAATATTAAGAGAGGAAGCTACCTCAGCCTTAGCTGGTTTCCAAGGAGGTCCTCTATCCTGGTAGAATTGGAATTTATAATGTTGGTTTTTGTGGAAGAAGGAAAGCCGGAGAACCCGGACAAAAGCCTTCAGAGTAAGGCGAGAACCAACAACAAACTCAACCCACACATGGTACCGGGTCGGAATCAAACGCCAGACACATTGGTGGGAGATGAGCGCTTTCATCACTGCGCAATCCCTGCTCCCTTTTCCGCGCTAGTAAAACTTTCACACTAGGAAAATGTCGCTGAAACGTGTCCAACGTGGGCAACGTGTCCCTTACTGTGTGCCAATCTTAAGAATCTAGATGACTGTCTTTCCTCACGGTTTCTGTCAAGACTTTATCATTCAAAAAATAATGATGACGATAAAAATAAAACATATATCTGGGCGATATCTGGGCGGCTAGCTGTCAAAAGCAGTAGGGAGGGGGAGGGTGTCTTGTACTGACACCCCAACCTGACTAGACTTTGAGTTTTCAGTATTAAATAACCTTGATATTTCTGGGTATTTTACTCAGTTGTTTAACCTTGTTTGAGGGTTCTGTGTTGACGTGACATGGCACCCTGCTGCAGAGGTCCATGCCACGTGCATGCGTGACGGGCTAATCTGCTAGCCAGGAGTTGGTCAGATGACTTCTGGCCGGTGTGACTGTCTTTGAGTTAATGCGGGCATGTTTTTGCGAATTCGGGCAGATATACATATTAAAGGCCCTACTCAGCCTTCACCATTTTCGATGCCACCGAAATTATTGATATTGCATAGTGAAGCGAAATCTTTTTGCTCTACTGTAAGTTGTGTTCCTGAAAGTATGTTAAATTATCTTTAGTAGTTTCGTAGTGATTTCCTTCGTTTCGACATGCTGCGAATAAAATATAATAGCCAAACCCTTGCAATAAACAAAGACAAAGATGTGGTTGACTAGGGCCCCTTAACTTACAGCTATAATTTAGTTTCAGAATTTTTCGTCCTTGTTATTAAAAAGTTACTGAAATTGAAAAACATTCAATCATTACTTGGTGATAAAACGAAGGATATTCAGCCTTACGCCGCTTTAAGAACTCGAAGTTGTTGAAGGACCTGAGCACATGCTCACAGCTGAAAAGTTTCCTCCTACAACTCGCGATCAAATAATCAGATTAACACAAATGTGACTTTCCTTGAAAAAAAAGGAGACTTTCGCCCATTCAGGCTTTACATTCTGTGGAGAAAGTGATGCAGGTCACTGGACCTCTGCCAACATTCGCAACTTGTTAACACATTAAAAATCAATACTTACTCGCAAGATATACTATCCTCCAGGTAAAGTTCGTTAATGGTAATATTAATCACCATGCCTTGTGGAATAGGAACCGAAGAAATACAATCTGTATTATCTGGGTAATCGTTAGGATATCCGGGACTTCTGAGTGTATTTTCAATCACTCGACCACACCCTGCATGTAACAAATCAAAATATTAAAAAGAAAGAGTTAATATCGACTGAATAGTTTTATTCCCTGCAACTGTTTGTTTCTATTGACCCTGAAAAGCCGCATCGGGGGAGTGGTAAATTAAGATATTTATTTTAATACTTATTTATTAATCTTTATTTATTTCTCTAACTTTTTTGTGTCAATTTCAAAACCCGTCAAGTGCCTATCAAGCCACTTCAAGGCACCAAAACACACAGATTCCTTCATCTCATTTTTAACTCGCATAATGAGGTAGTCATTAATCCCAGATATAGCTATGGATGTGAGGTTCACTCGATCCTTCGATTCCTGTTGGACTTTTTGCCAATCCACTGACCAGTATGTTAAGGATTCACGGTCGAGTGCACCGCGCGATACAATTTATTTATCAAGTGATTTGTTTCGGTAGCAAAGCTTCTTATTCGTGGATCGTTTATACGGTCGACAGGGCATGTTTTTCTTTTTTTAAAACTTAAAGTTCCCACCGATAAACCAATTCAATTGTTTTTGTTTTTTTTCCATGACTTGGAGAAAAACATCACTTTGTCATGCCATCACGTGCCATCACGTGCCATCACGTGCCATTAGATGTCATTGCAAATTGCTTCCAGAGAAACTTCAGATGAATTAACAAAATTTGGTCGCATTTTCATGAGAACATATCAGAAAGATTGTGAACGTGAAACAAATGCGTGCATGCAGATTTCTCCCTCCTCGCGGGAAGGGATACGTACCCCCTCCCTTCGTCTGTTATGACTTACCAGTTAGCGCTGTAATTAATGTTATTTAAGATTAATAATTAATAGTCTGGGTTATACTTAGAAGACTAAAGACTCACCTGTACAGTGTTAATCTCAATCTGAAGTAAACTAACCGCTAACACCAGTAAGAACATAAACTATTTACAACTTTGTACATTGTTTTATCTTACGCGAGAGAGGTCTTTTTGCGGGGTCTATTTCTTGAAGTTCATTTGATACTAAAACTATACAAATCAGTCATTAAGTCTTGGTCATCGCCTTTTGGTGTAGAAATAAATTACACTTGATTATTTTAGTTGATCAAAACTGCACTTTAACCCATTCCTAACAAAGAAGCAACAACACCAAAGAAACAAAATGACTACTCCATTTTAAAAAAAAAAAAAAAAGAATCCTTACTTATATGGCGATACAGTGTAAGAAACGCAGAATTTCGTTCTTGTCTGGACATTCACCCTATTTGGCCCTGGGAGAAAAGGTGAGGGGGGCGAGGGGAGGGGGTGGGGGGTTAAGGTACCTGGGCTGAATTTAAACTTTCCTCACTTTGTGACTTTCGCAATATCTATCAGGGAATATTTGGGTCTGTCAATAGTTTTGTTACTCGCGTTGACATTTCTAGATCAACCATGTCTGTAAAGGATGTTTAACAGAAATTATGGTTACCGTATACCTTTAGGGGTGTCTCACATTCAAGCAAAGTAGCGCGTCCGGTTTTAACTGTAGATACCTAATCTCCCATATCAAATTATAGCTTATAAAGCTGTCTCACCTGTACCAAGAATTTTGAAATGAAATGAAATGTCAAATTTCTTACGACCTCAAAATGCGAGCGTCCGAATCACCTTCTCTTCTAAAAGCTACACGTCAAAGCGAATTTTGTTTTTCGCTTATTTAATTTGCCCTTCAGTTTCCGGACCCAAAGCGCTAAAAAGACATAGGTCTGCGATTTGCCCTATTCAATTTCAGTGAAAAGCTACAGGACATTTTCGAAATAGGATGAAAAAAATTATGGAGTGATCGTAGAAAAATCGCTCTGGGAGAAAAAAAATATTTGCAAATAATTAAACATTCGCAGACACGTTTTGTTGTTTATATGTCAAGCTAGGTACTGTCCAAATTTGAGGGCAAACAAACAAATTCCCTCTGACTGGTAGCTTTCAAAAGCGACCCCAAAGGTGATTTGGATGCTCATGTTTAGATGCCGTAAAAAATTCGACAATTCATTTTATTTCAAAATTCTTGGTATAGTTTGAAAGCTAATCAGCTCTGTAAGCTTTAATTTGCTATAGGGCTTTAGGTATCTACAGTTTACACCGGACGCGCTACATTGCTTGGACGCGACTCAGCTCTAAAGGTACTCTAAAGGTACATACATGTTTGCTTTACTGAGATTTTCCATGTTACAAAGACATATCTTAAAGAGTTTTGAAATTCAAGATGGTGATACTCTGATTTCGCTATGTTTCTAAACAAAGTTAAAATTAAGTTAGAAACAAAGAATTTGAGTATACCAAAACAAATGGGAAGTTCGTAACTACCGTAAATCCTCGAATTAGCGCCCCCTCTCGAATAAGCGCCCCTTCGAATAAGCGCCTCTCCTATTGGACAAAATTTAAAATAAGCGCCCTCCCCTCCCTTCGAATAAGCGCCCCCCTCCCCTTCCTCCATTTTGTGGACGAGTACTGAGCCAACAAAGGATGTATAGTTATCACCGTGTAGTTTATTAGATTTGTACTTTGTTTCAGTTTGTGAACACGTCAAGGACAGTTAAGTGAACAAGTTGAACACATTAAGTATTAACGGTGCCGCGATTTAAACTTTAGGATCAGTTTTTCAGGTTGATAAACAGCTTATGCTGTTGTTTACGCGCAGACGATGTAATTAAAAAATGATCACGCCAGGCCACGATTTGGGAAAAACTAAATAAGCGCCCCCGCCCCCCCTTCCTCGATTAAGCGCTCCCATCTTCTCCTAAATTTAAAATAAGCGCCCCGGGTGTTAATTCGAGGATTTATGGTATCAGGAAAAGATGGGATGCAATCCTGTCAAAATCTTTGTAGATTTCCTGTAGTATTCCGCTATTTATTTCTTACAAAGATCTGCCTGCTGTGTGGTGTTGTGAGCGAATTTTGATATATGACAGTTTTTTCTCTTATGGAATGATAATTTGTATCAAACTCTATAAATTGTATCAGGTAATGATTGTTGTAATTAGAAACAGTGAATAATAAATAAAAGCAGATGGTGGACATTTGTAAATGTGACATCGTTCAGGCGACAAACGACGACATGATGTCATGAGTCCCAGTCCCCCTTCCCGGGCTCACAAACCAAAAACAAAAAATAATAACAGCGGCTGCAAGGGTGTAAATTTACTGGTCATTACGTTTTGTGTTTACAGGTATAACACCGCTGGCACCTGTACGTTAAATAATACAGCCGAACATAATTTCAGAGCGAGTTACGTTAGGGATTCCACTGTGATCTAAGGACAGTCTCTGACGGACACGTAATCGTACCTTCGGCGAACTGAAGCAACTAAGACTTGCTACATTCGCTAAACAGGCCTGTTAACAGTTTTTTAAGGTGGCAAAGATACTCAATATCCATCTTTATATAACAAACATTAGAAATCAGGTAAAGTACTTACCGTGTGGACCAGCATTGAAATATATCCGGAATCCCCTTTCTGTTACGCTACCGTCGGAGTAGAATTTTATCGATATCTGGTTTCCAGTTAAAAGAATGTTCTGCCCAGTCCTTTGGCCGCAGTACTTACCAACCATTATTCCGTCATAAACAATCTCTAGATAGTCATACCTGTGAATAAGAAACGAAATAAGTGGCCATTATTACCCAACTCAGTTAGTTCAAAGGGCCATTAACTAAGATAAAGCAATCAGATATCTCACCTCCTTCATAGCCAAGCTTGGTCGGGACCGTACGGAGAATATATTGAATTTTTTTTTGTACGGACTGACTTGTAACACATGTATACCAATAACGGATATGAGACAATATACCACAGCTACTCTCATTTTCGCATTTTGTCTTATTAGGTCTATATCGGGGAAATGTGACATGCCGAAGAGATTGACAAGATGTCAGGCTGGCAAAGCGGAGAAGAGCTTCTATTTTTTCCTATTCCGCTAGAACGCAGAAGCTTTATATCCACTCAGAGCTATCAAAATGGCTCTTCCCTCAAAGTAAACGCAGCAGTTCAAACCATGGATTCAAATGTGTTGCTTATTATGATGTAAAGGCATGCAGGGCGCCGCTATCATGATCAAAGTTTTACTTAACAACTGAGTTAGTTTATCGTCATTAACATTCACACAGTGATCGGCAAAAGATTCAATGATTAATTTGTCAAGAAACTATGAGAAGTGTGTTAACTTATTAACTGAGGTTGTTAAACAACTTTTCATAACATTCGGCTGTCTTTTAGTTGAAGACGGCACCCTAAATTAACCAGAGTTGCCTGTGTATCCCTCCGGCCCCACCAAAGGACATTGCAAGAGTCTAAGATTCGATCCGAGTTCTGTTCTGACTAGCTGTCATTTTTCATAAAGCACGAAGATTCTCATCAAATTTCATTCACTCCACTCCAATTAATCCTTAACAAGTTAAAGGAAGAAACAGATCGTGTTTTAGACAGCAGTAGATATAAAAGCTTGAAGTGACAGCTATGTGCTTACCTGCATGATGGATGATCCTCCAATTCAAAATCGATGAAGGAAATGTTCATCGTCATGTTGTCTGGTATAGGAATCGTATAACTGCAGTCCATGTCGCTTGGGTAGTTGTTAGGATATCCAGGACTTTTTAGTGTGTTATTAACCACCGAACCACATCCTGGTTAAGGAAAAGTATATATGTCATATAAATTACACATGTATATGAGTTGTCTTTGAGAAAACACATTGCACAACAGGTATGCATAGGATAACACCAGACCATAAAACAAGAATATTGAATACTGTCTCAAACCCTTCAGAGGCCCGCACCATGTAAAGCGCTCATGCTTTGGCCACCAAATGAAAATAGGATACTGAGGATATAGTTACAGATACGCTAGCGTAATGCGACGTCATTATGACGCATTTACTTGATTTTATTGGCCGAAAACGTCTTTCGTCGATGTTCCCATCATATATATTTGGGAGTGTAATTAAGTAGAAATTCACTAGGTTGGAATGTCTACCCGGCCAGCACTTTGATTGTCTATTAGTGGCGGGCTTAGGGGACAGAGCAGGCGACCACACCTTCACCCCCCCCCCCCCCCCCAACCCATTCCGCTCTGATCAACAAAAACACTTCTTGCCCAAACGGGTCCACCTTACTTTAAGGCGCAAGGACCTGGGAACTTTGGGTCTCTAGCTTACAGGACATTTTTGCACTTTCCAAAATAGAGAAATGGTCATGGTCATTTGAAAATGCTCTACTAGGGGGTCTGGATCGACCACCGTTACCAAAAGCAGTGACGTCATTCTGGCACCTTTTAAATACTGAAGGAAAGAAATCTTTGTTTCTTTAATAGCAACTCACGAGAACATACATAAAGGCGGTAATCCTAGACAGAAAGAATCGTTGCTACGGCAGTCGTGATTGTAAACACTTCGACAGGAAGTGAATAAAAACGCCTAGATTACATCAATATCGTAACACTTTGCGTGAATTGTATACCAAACAGTGTTCCTTACCATAGTACAGCCTAAGTTTTTTAGATTAATATATAATTTGCCTTAGCTTAATATATAATTAAGAATTAGATTATGAGCTCGAGATTTCTACAAGGGCGTTTACAAGGGCGCATCCCGAGTCAACTATCACGAGTGCAGTTCGACAGCGAATAATCTCACTGTTTTACTATAATGTACCAGTCGTTTGAAGCTGTCTATTACTACATTTCTTTCATTTAATTTTATTTTTTCACACGACTCCTCCTCTCCCGTTACATCTGTTACAATCAACTACGACAATTAGAAAAGATGGCATATCGACACAATATGTCTGCTTACCTTGTGTTGCGTGAGCACCTTCCTTATCATTCAACAAGAGCACGAGCACTAAGAAGAGCATTTTCATGATGTAGAAGTCTTTTTTGTCTCACAATCTGTTGCCTTTTACTTGTTAATTGCCATTTCTGCAGAGAAATGATTATCAAATTAGCTGGAAGAAAGCCTGTCAAAGATTCTTGGGGAGGGGGAGGGGGGCAACCGTGTCAGTTGCTACGTATGATTAAAGGAAAACCCGCCAAGAGTATAAGATTTTTGCGTCCAGTGGTTTTCAGAGGGGCCCTGCATATCAATAAAGCTAAAAGTTAAAAGTCTAAAAACGTTAGTCAATCTACATTCACAAAGTTAAACTTAAGAATGT
Organism: Orbicella franksi; assembly: GCF_964199315.1. NCBI lineage: Eukaryota > Metazoa > Cnidaria > Anthozoa > Scleractinia > Merulinidae > Orbicella > Orbicella franksi. The sequence goes on along the minus strand of NC_138145.1, from coordinate 34,964,880 downwards.
ATAAATTATAAAATAAACTTAAGAAATACTCTAAGGTGCCCTTTAAAAGTTGAATATGTTGGAACTGTTCCTAATTGCATCTGGTAAAGTATTCCAATCAGTCGTCAAATGCAAAAGTTGGATAAAGGATTTTACCTTAAAGGAGAAGGTCACTTCAAAAAGCTAAAATGTTTTGTCTTCGCCTATGACAAGTTGCATCGACGATACGAAATTCTACTACTATTACAAAAATCGAAACGAAAACGCAGCGACTAAACGTACTGTTTTTAGTCCGAACTGCGACTGCTGAACGACAACCAACCGACACAACCGATTCGAATATTAATTATTTAAGACTTAAATTCAAGCATGCAGTGTTTTGTTCGTCCGTCCCAACGGACGTTGTTAGTGTTAAGGAACAAGCGTTCGCCGGAGCATCCTCCCCCTCGAACAGGACTGTGTTCTGTTCCTTCCGTCCTATTTATATCTCTAACGGACACAACTTTGTGATTGGTCGCACATAATCTTTGCCTCCTGTTATAACGTGTTCAACTCTGACCTTCCCGTCAGGGCCAGGAAAAACCTCTTGAATTCGACCCAAAGACCAATGCCCTCGTGGGTTGCCGGGATCCACCATCAGGACCACATCACCGGGATCAATGTTGCGTTTCTGCTCAACCCATTTGCTTCGAGTGTTCAGGGTCGACAGGTATTTCTTCATCAGTCTTCTCCAGCACAGTTCTTGTGTAAACCGCCATCGATTTCTGGGGTTGAACGCAATGTCATCGATGACCCTGGGTGCAAGTTGTCCACCCATTTGGCCGTAAAGGAAATGATTTGATGTTAAAACATGCTCATCGTTGGGATCGCTGCTACGATAACTGAGCGGGCCGGAATTTAAAATTCCTTCTACTTCCACCACCGCGGTCAGTAGCTCTTCATCCGTAGTTCTTGACTCTCCAAGGATTGCACATAAAACTTTTGTAGCAGACTTGATAAGGGCTTCGAAAATTCCTCCATGATACGATCCACCAGCTGGGGAGTGGGGGGTTGGTTAAATCGCCACTGATGGTTAGTGCCATTGTCACTTATCATCACCCCCGGTTTTCCATGTCTGGCGACCAGTCTAGACAATGCATTAAGAAAGCTGGCTGTATCCAGTGAGTAAGCTATTTCTAGATAAACTGCTCGTGCGCTCGCACAGGTAAAGAGGCACAGATAACGCTTCGCAGTCACCCTTCTCGCCAGCTTAATGACAAAAGCGCCAGCAAAATCGACTCCACAATGAGCAAAACATTGCAATGATTTGCCAAGTCTGGCTTGAGGTAGGGGTGCCATGATTTGTTCACCTCTGCGTTTTCTTCCGAGTTTGCATACATTATAATCTCGTTTCCATCGCTTAATTTTTTCTCTCCCATTGACAATCCAGTATTTCTGTCGTAATAATTAAGCAAGCGTAAAGTTCACTCCGACGTTATGATGACCTTGATTATGGATGTGGGCGATGACAAGTTTTGAGACGTGACGTTTCTTCGGTAATATGATATGACAGGGTGTTTGGCATTGTAAGGTAGATTGGACATTTCTAGGCTCCTGCCGACACGTAGGATTCCATCACTGTCCACAAATGGTGACAATCTCCACAGCGGACTGCTTGTCAAGTCACTTCCTCCTCCTCTCACGGTTGTCAATTCCACCGAAAAACGTTCTCTTTGAGTTGCTAGAACCCAGTACCTCTCTGCGTTACTGATTTCCTTCGGATCTAGGACTTTTTCCAGTGAGTCGTTTGCTTGTTTCCGGTCTCTTGGCTTTTCTGATGACTTGCTCCTTTACTTTTGGAAATGAATCTCTTGATCCAAGCTGTAACTCCTAACAATCGGCGGAAGGAAGAAAACCTCTCGATGTCAAACAAGTGCAGGGACTGCTTGCATTGAAACGAGGTTGATTTTAGCCAGCTCTTGTTTACCTTCCTCACTGCAATCACTCAAACGCAGGCGACTTTCTAGAGGCCAGGATGTCTCCCCTCATGTAGAAAGGCAGGTCCCTGGAACCAGCGACTTTCAGCGGATAGGTTTTTCAGGTGCAGACCTCTTGTTGCGTCGTCAGCGGGGTTTTGTTTTCCTGGTATATGTTGCCACTGAGGTGGGTCCGATTTCCGTTGAATGTCGGCTTTTCGATTAGCAACAAACGATTTCAGTCGTCTTGAGTGACCCTGGATTCAGTAGATTACATCCATACTCTTCGTCCACAGGGTGTGTCGACTTAGCGGAATTTCTAGCTTCTCAGACACCGTTTCAGCTAACCGAACTCCGAGTACTGCTGCCAACTAACCCAAGGCGTGGGATGCTGACGAATTTAATCGGTGTTATTCTTGCTTTGGCTGTTACCAGGGCAACTGAGATCTGTCCACTCACGTGTCCGTATTTGGCGTAGCTTACTGCGGCATAGCCTAGTCGTGACGCGTCAACGAATGTATGAAGTGAGACGTCTTCCACTGCTTCCTCGTAATGTCGATAGCAACTTGGGATTTTGACCTGTGGAGCTTCTGGCAACCGTTTGGCCCACTGATGAGTAGTCAACTTTAAATCGTCAGGAAACTCTTCATCCCATTCAACACCACGCAACCAGGCTTCTTGTAATGCCATTTTTGCTCTGATGATGTATGACGCCAAGAACTACAATGGATCAAACAGTGTAGCAATACGACTTAACACTCCTCGCTTCGTGTAAAAGGACGGGTTGATTTCTTTGACAATAAACGTGAAAACATCTTCATCGCATTCCAATGGACTCCTAATGTCTTGACACTCGGAAGTTCTGAGTCGTCAAGCTTTACTCCAGTTGCTTGATCCTCTTATGGGATTTCTTCTAGCACCTCTGTTCGATTACTACACCACTTTTGGGCACGGAAACCAGTACCACCCAGGACCTTTGTCAAATCTTCACGGACGAGAACGGCGTCTTCTAAAGTTTCTTCTGAGTGAAAGATATCATCCATGTACATATCTCGGAGTAGGACCATAGCTGCTGCTGGGTAGTTCTCTTTAAAGTCTAGGGTGTGGCTGCGAAGCACGACCTGGGCGAGATAACGGGATGCTCCGTCTCCAAACGTTTAACGGACTACTTCATATACATCCACAGGCTTTGTGGTATCGCGATCTCTCCATAACAGTCTGTGATACTTGTGGTCTTTCTCAGCGAGGACAACCTGAGAAAACATTTCCTTGATGTCCGCTACTAGGGCGACAGGTCTCAGTGTAAATCGGAAAATTACCCCCAGAATATCTCGTTAAAGTTTAGGCCCGGTAAGCATCGCGTCATTCAAGGAAACACCCTTGCAACGTGCAGCCGAGTCAAATACTATGCGCACTTTGGTGGTCTCTCTATCTTCTTCTTTGTAACGTCTCGCAACATCTGGCTTCTTGAGGAGGTTTTTCTCTTAAGAGAACAAACGTTTCTCTGCTGAAGAAAGGGCTGGCAAACGCCCAACACAGGTCCACCCCAACGGCGTTTGGACCGCTCCAATTGGACCGTAACATTCTGTTAAGGCTAGCGTAAGCTCAGGATGGTCTGATCCGATCAGAATGTCAATATTTTTCCTTCCAGGGGCTTTAGGAAATGGAATATTCTTAAGGTGTTCCCATTTGATTTTGTGTTGATTCCAGTCTGGACTGAGACAAGTCTTGACACATATCATTCAGTGTCCATCCTTCAACAGTAGATTGGGTCTCCCCATTGAGACTCTTTAACGTCAGCGAGACTTTCTTACAACATCCCCTGCAGACTCAGAGTCGTCGAAAGCGCTTTGTGTCTCTCCAGCAGCGTCTACACGTTCATGCGGATTAAATCGACGTTCGAAGTGCAGATGGAAGTGATATAGGTGCTTCTACAATCATTGGTACCACAGCGATTGTTTTCCGGACCATTCTTCCGTCGATGGCCTGATTTCAAACAACGATAACAAAGTTCATTCTTTTTTGCGATTTCCCATCTATTCGCAATGGATGTTTCACCCCAGTTCTTGCATGCGTTTACTTAGTGAGATCCATGGCACACAACACACTTGGGTGTGGGCTCTCTAGTAACGTTGTGAACTGCTCCTTTCTCACGCTTGTGTTTCTTTGACTCGATATATCTTCTGTCTTTTTCTTTGTTCTCTCCTTAACTTCTTCGACGTCCATACGATAAACAACTTGCTTCTGTAACTATTTAGAAAATACCGATAGTCCATCCTTCCTGGGCTTCCTGTGCAACCACTCTTGGTACACGTTAAGAAGAGACCCTGATAACTTTCGTTGCACTGCAATGTAAGTTGAGATACTCCTGCGGGCTCTTGATGCTGGTCGCTATTCTCAAGCTTAACCACAACGTCAGTTAAACGATCCCAGAAAATCTCCAACTCCTTTAGGTTAGTCTCCTCGACAGGAGACGCACGCAAACTGGCTTCGAGGTAACGTTGCAAAAGTCGCTTTTCACCTCCGTACTTCTGATCAAGTTTTTCCAAGGCAGTTTGATATTGTCTAGATGTGTAACGTAACTGCTCCACAACTCGTAACGGCTTGCCAGATAGAGAATTTTTCAACATCATTATCTTGGTTTTAGCTGGTACTTTCATCCCATCCACGAATATTTCAAATTGCACTTTCCATTCGTGATAAAGGTCTTTATCTCCGCTGAAGACGATTAAGGCGGGTTTCTTGATTCCTTTGAACAATCTGTCAAAATCGTTCGAGTCGAATTTGTCTTTGTCTGACTTGTCTTCTTCACTTTCTTTCTTTTCCGAGTCAGAATCTTTATTGCTGAATTTAGGAGCCGATTTACTCCCTTTGGACTGTGAATGTGACATCCTGACAAAAGAGGCCACTCACGGTCCAGAATCAAAACAACAAACAAGCGATCGCGAACGATCGATCTAAAAAGCAAATAATCTTGTTTACACGTGCTTTGCGATGATGTAATTTGTTTTCCTCCGGCCAAAACATATCACTCTAGTCTGCACTGGGTGTTAAGGACACTACTTAGTAGCTAGGCCAATCATGATTAGTTAATAATTGTCTGTTTATCTTAGTTACGAAGGTAGTTACAATATTTACTTCTTTTTTATTGGTTTTGTAATCAGACCTTTAAGCGTCACCACGCGCATATAAAATCTGAGTTAGCGTCCTTTTAAAGTAGTTTTCGTTCCTTCTCGCGTGGCCTTGTCAACCTTGAACTCTTGATGTTTTTGATTTCCTAACCCTTGGTTCAAGCGGGACCGATATGTGAGTACCTTTGTCATTTTGATTAAGTTGCGTTTTTATAGCTATGGGCGAAGGAATACAAAGAAACATTTGTACAATGTTAATCGATTTATGATCGTCTAAATTAGAAAATGTTCTTAACGTTACTAGAGTGAACGCCCACCTTTTAGGTTCGAAAGCATTGAGCTGTTAATCAGTTCTTTTTGTTGTGTATTTCTGTGATCGAATCTTATTTAGTATCTTAGCGTAGTATTTACGCTGGCTATTTTTTGATGTGTTGTATTATTCAATTTCGTTATGTTATCGATTCCCAATCGGTAGTTTGACTCGTGTAAGTTTTGACTATTTGTCACGCAACCTTTCCGCTAAATTGATAGAAATTCGTTACATATTGTTATTTCAGTTTACGATCGTTTACTTTGATGCAATAAATCGCCGATAACCGTCAACTTTGGTTTTCCGTGGTTTACTTGTCTATCCTTGAAGACGACCTGTAAAGTAGTCTCACCCACTAGCTTGTCGCGACACGCCTAGAGCTCGTTTTGTTTCGTCTCGTTTTGGAATTTGCCAGTCGCTGCAAGCGCTACACTGGGACTGCATTCCCTTTTTTGTCGAATGCAATCAGAGTGAAAAACCAGTTCAAAGAAGACTCCAAAACGTCGAAAACAACGAAAGAAGCCACAAAAGAGAACAAGAATGACGTAGCAGATGGACACGGCTATTGGATGGACATACAGCACATGGTTTGGCGATGATGTCATTCGTTTTTGCCCCTGCTACGGCGCGGCCAAATCGGTGTCGAAAGATCCAAGATCCACCGTCCCATGAAACTTGACTCAAGTCTACATTACGACTGCGTTCTACGAACGCAATAAGGAGGCTGAAGTTTTCAGCCCGCCAATCACAAATCCCAACGGATGACCAACGCTCCCATTTGATTGGCTTATTCACTCAGATCTAATTTTAGCGCGTTGCCACAAAATTCCGGAGAGCGACGTGTATTATTTTCTGTTTTATTTTACACGTAAGCAATGCCTTTTGAACTAAATGAACAATAGCTTCAAGAGAAGAGTTTACAAAGAAAATTGACTTTTTTTAATTTCGACTTCATAATTTTTGTTCCTCCACTTGTGAAAGCCTATCGTATGAATTCGAGCTGTTCACTCAAATTTATAAAATGCCGTGTCTAGTTCTTTTGATGCCAGGTGTCTTTGCTCCTTCGAAGACTAACGCGGCTGAGAAATAAGTTTGGAAACTAAAACTCGTAAAAAACCTCAGGTACAAGCAGACTACGAAGGTAATATGTTATATCTACGGTAATAGGGTTATTCTTCAGCAAGGTATCTGAAAGAGATTCCACAAGGTGAACATTGGGTGCTGTTGTACCGTCTTGCTGCTAAACTTCAGTCGGCCTTTTACAAACGCAAATTTTGTCTTTATTGCATTCAGCCATGAGTCTTCCTTCCACTCTCTAACGTCAATATTCAGGAGAAATCTCACTTTTTTGTCTCTAATTTCTTTACTCTGAATACAGAATAGTTTGAGGAATAACTCAACGTTGTTCAATTTGCATTTTGTTTGCATACACCATCATAACGCTCATAAATTTGAATGAGTTTGAATATCCCACCAAAATCCGTCTGTGCTCACAGGCTAACGAAAGTCACCTCTTACGAGATTTTTCTTCGTTCTCGGCATGCTGAGATAAATGGAAACCGATAGCTCATTGATCGCAGGCATCAGCTTTGTTATTTCAGTTAGCGGCGAAATTTGAATGTTCCGTGAAGTGAAGAAGATAATTCATCGTTTTTGTTCTTCCAAAGGTATCTTCTAAAGTGTTAATATAAGTTTTATTTTCGATGTATTTTTATTATTTACCTTATATTATTCTACGTAAATGACTCCGTTGTTGTAACGAAAAAAAAACGCTATAATCTCCACGACTTCTTCTGTTGTGCAACTGTTATTTCGGCTTTCCACCATTACACAAAAAGCCAACAAAATGCTTCAAAGGTGGCGTGACCTTGCCTTTTATAGGATCGCTCTGTGTTTAAAACCTTGAAATTTTAAGTTTTCATGTCTTTGATATTAAAAACTTTTATATTCTATTTCTCTATTGCTTTGTGTTCCGCTTTACAGAAACTTGCGACACAGATAAATGATATGCTCCAAAAAACGTGGCCGCAAATATTATAATCGGAGAAGAAAGATACCCAAGAAATACTAAAACGAGTAACACGAAATAAAAGCTATGTTGCTATGACTTGTGCAAGTTTAGAAGAACACGGAAAAATTGTTGAAACAGTCGCTTACGACCTCTTCTTCTCACAACATTTCTTGCTTTCCTAAGCTTCCACTTGTAATTCTACAATTTAATTGAAACCAGAGAAACCTTTCTGTGCCTATGCATATACTTGTGATGTAAAGAAACATCATGCTCACCTGAATATTCCATGGGAACCTCAAGCAATAAAATACTCGCAGCAAACAGGGAAGAGGGAAGATATCAACATACCCAAAAACACGACAGTAGCGTAATAAGCTGATAGCAGCTGGAGAAAAGTGAATTAGGGGCGGAGAGAGGGATGGGACTAAATGCCATAAACAGACACCTCTGAGTCATCTATCGAGATGTATTGAAAGCAGATGACTTTACCTGATATGATAATAATGGTTATTAAAGGCTCTTGTTCATTTTAAACAAATAAACAAGCATTTTAAAGGAACTGAAGGCTCAGTTTTGTGATATTTATTGGTACCTCGATGAATTGTGTATGACAGATAGTGTATACACAAATAAGTGTGGCGATATACGTCAATTTTCCTTAATAGGCAATGGTTTGGAAGATAATCATGGAACATTTTGTCCACGTTTTATAGGCTACTGTATGGGAAAAGCTTACATAAATAATTTTAAACAGGACTATATCTTATAAAGGTTGTTTATTTTGCTAAATGTTTTACCACGTTATATAATTATATATCGAATTGTTCAATTGATTGGTCTATCGAGCGAGCGCTTTATCAATCGCCTACTAATTAACTTATGCCACCAAAACTTGTCATAGTTAGTAGCTTTTTAGTTCAAGTTAGATGCAATGTTTGCTGACGATCATATAGACAAATGTCTGGCTCTTATACCGGATGAATTATTCTGCACATTCATTCAACATGTCAACTAACCGCCTACCAGCTGTTTAGTTTATTGAGTTTACAATCGATTTTCGTGAATTTCTTGGCTTTTTCGTATAGAATAGAATTCAAACTACGATTAAACCCAAGTTCGCGTCCATAATTAACATAACTCGATCCGAAACTTGTCATATTTCCAAAAAAAAAAAAAAAAAAAAAAACATTAACGTAATAAGACCTTAATTTGATTAGCAGTGTTCTAAAACAGAAACATGCAGATGTTTTAACCGAGAGGAACCACGTTCGTAGCGACTGCAGGTAAAATCGAGCGACTACAGGTCGATCGAGCGAGCGATATATCAATCGTCCACTAATAAATTTATGCCACCAAAACTAGTCATAGACAACTGTTATTAGCTTTTTAGTTCAAGTTAGATGTTATGTTTGCTGACGATCATATAGACAAATGTCTGGCTCTTAAACTGGATGAATAATTCTGCGCATTCATTCAATATGTCAACAAACCGCCTACCAGCTGTTTAGTTTATTGAGTTTACAATCGATTTTCGTGAATTTCTTGGCTTTTTCGTATAGAATAAAGTTCAGACTTCGATTAAACGCTTATGTGGATAAAATAGTTTATCCATCCTTCAATTGCAAGTTCGCGTCCTCAATTAACATAAGTCGATCTGAAACTTGTCATATTTAATAAGAATTTAATTTGACTAGCAGTGTTCTAAAACAGAAACATGCAGATGTTTTAATTGAGAGGAGCCACGCTCGTAGCGACTACAGGTAAAAATTGAAACTTCTGAATTCTCTCTCCGTTTAACGGAAAAAACACGAGAAAAACGTAGTTTACACTTTCTATTGCGTTACTCGGTGATGGAGGCTTATGCCATAGAGAGTGGCAACGGAAAGTAGTAAATAATATGCTGAAAAAAAAAAAGGACAATTCAAATAAAAGCAGAAGTCTGTTCTCAAATTTCATCTTTTTTGGATCATTTCTTTCGTGCTGCGAGCACTATCAAAAAGCACTTTCTTTGATGCGGATATTTTTTAGACCTAAGCCAGCCCTCAAAAAATACAGCAAACTGTACGGGTCCGCAAATGATCCCAGGACCGCAAATGATCCCGGACCGGAAATGATCCCGATCAAAAAATAGGAATGGCATGGATTTATATCAGAGGAAGGTGAGAACATGTACAAAAATTATGAACTAAAAAACATGTTTCATCATTTTACAAAAAAAAAATATTCCACAGTTGCTGTTTTGTTCCTCGAAGGGTACAGATCGTTTTCACTACTCATAGCATAAGAAGATCAGCAGCCCGATGGGCTGCCCGCAGTGGAGCTGATGATAGCACCATCAAAAGGGCTGGCAGATGGTATGTGAGACGTAGTAATATATCAAACATGATAGACAGTGAAATCATCAAAATCTATGCTAATTAAGACTGGGTATCCAAACCGCCTTCGTAACTGTGATTTTCTATGTTTTAACTTGATCAGGGTAGTACTAGTACAATGAGAAAAAAAATCGAGTTTGTTGCGCGCGGAGATTACCAAAAGTCACCTAAATAACCGTACTTGTCAGCATTGTGGCGTGAAAACAAGCACGGTGACCCCCTCTTTTTACCACGTTTTCAATATCTCCTTGTCCTGTAACAGCAGCATACCAAGTTTCATCGGAAATCTATGGCGGGTTCTTTTACTAGGGAATCACCTCAATTTCCTTACGCTTCCGCGAACAGTGTGAAAGTGACAAAAGTGTGATACAGGGATACAGCACAGAGGACTACTTCTGACTGCATAAGAAAGGTAGGTAGCTACACTTCAACAAATGTTACATACCTCAGGTTCATTGCCAGCAGAAGAAGCCAACGCTGCCTCTTCGCCCTGAGAATTCGTGTCCATAATATTTTTATGTCAGTAAATCCCACGTTTAAGTAAGCGCTCAGATCGATGCAGGCGCTAAAGGCTTAGCAGCCATGCCTTCGTGTAGGACAGTGACGTACGTAGTTGTAGAAATCCCTGTAGGATTCTGTAGGATTCCTACCAACTACCATTGCCATATATGGTGCAAAGAAAAAAATAGTAATAGTGTTACTCTTTTCGTTGTACGTCCGATAATAAAAATTATTATATGGCTGCGTCTCACAAAGACTGGGAACCACCGAATTCACGAATATGATTGGCTGAAATCGATGTTGACCGCGGTCTAGATTTTCCCATCTAGACCGGCATCTAGCTAGACCGGTTTCATTTTGCGTTGACAAAGTAGCAAACTAAAATACAAAAATGTTCACCATTTTCTTTTATTTTCTTCTCAATCATTTATGGCACTGCCAAAAAGCCTGATGACAGAACAAATAAGTAAAGAGAACGAGCAAATTTCGGCAGGTTTAAGTTAAGCTCATCGCCGTTCGCAAGCAAACTGTCGGCAAACCAGTTACATTAAACGAATTAGAGTTTTCTTCTTTGCCATATAATAAACATCTTATTAACCGAGCTAAGTCGGTCTGTATGGGAGAATCTTGACCTCGGTCGTGTGTACAGACCTCACTGCGTTCGGTCTGTACTCACGACCTCGGTCAAGATTTTCCCATACAGACCTCCAGCTCGGTTAATAAGAGTTAATAATAAATCGAAAACCAACCAATGAAAAAAAGCTAAGAAATTGTAATGTATGCTATAGAAGATAACTAAATAAGACACTTTCCAAGTTTTAGGCCTGTGCGTTTCCCCAAACTTCAGACATTCGTCGTAAATGTTTCCCAGAAATTTACAGAGCCCAGTAAGAATGTTGGTGTACATCCGTGGTACACCAATATGGCGACCGGAATATAGTGTAAACATCTGGAACTTACTTTGGCTTTCTAGGCGACTGATTATCAGTACTAAACAAACAAGCATTTACATAACCCCTTTTCCTAATGCTCTATCTTCCAAAAAAGCTCAATATCATGAGATAAGTATATATTTTTCAACAAACTCGATCGTAGCCTTATGTCACGCAACCTCCATAACCCTGAAATTCAAAATGCTCTGGTTTCCAAACGAAGCACGCTAATTGTAAATAGATATAAATATACCGCCTCTTATACCTAATGCGGGATAAAAACACGTCACGTGAAGACGATCTATTGAATTAGAAGTCTTGGAAAAACACATACTTGTAAACATTCTCGAAATCCCGGTGGCGATAGTATCAAACATCTATCAAACAGCTAATTGTCAAAACGAAGTGCAAGCCTTGGCCTTGCTTGCATGGTCATGAAGCTGATATTCATAACTATAGCTTGGAATTTTGGCTTCTTATAATACTCAAGTAGTCATTTCCGAGAAATTAAAGCCAAAATACGACCAAGGAAAAATTACATAATAAATTTGTTCAAATTTCCAGTGCTACACACTAAGTGTTTTACAGAGTGATGAAGCGTTGTAGGCTTGTGGGTCTACTCAGGTGACAGCGTCTTCTGTAATAGTTGCTTCATGGTTAGATTTTAGTTTAAAACTTTAGACGAGTGGCGTTAATGGCTGATAAAATGTGATTTAACTATAACACCGAAATATCAATGTTTAACAAAGGAGGATATGTAGCGTATGTTGCACTGATCATAATTTTACTGAGAATTGCAAAGAAATGCAAGCCAAGTCGTGTTTTGATGATTGAGTGGTGATATTCATAACATCGTAGTTAGCAACACAATTTAGTCGAAAGTATGAAAAAAAACAAAAAAAAAAACAAAAAAAAACAAGTCGTAAGCCATTATGATTATAAGATGGCTTTAATAAAGACATCGGTATTCACGTACGCCAATTCCCTATCCACACCTTCCCACCATCCATGGCATTCCTTATTTTTTAGTCGGGATCATTTGCGGTCCCTATCGGGGATCATTTCCGGGCCGGGATCATTTGCGGTCCTGGGATCATTTGCGGACCCGTACAAAACGCTAGACCCGTGGAAAAAGAAGTTCAGTTACAAACAAAGAGGAAAAATACTTCCACGGGTCTCGATTTAAACATCCGGTTCTTCTACATCACCGACAAAATAAAAATAGCCAACTGATTTAACACCTCAAGTTTAAGGTGGTTCGACTTGAGCACCGCCATTATCAATCCAACAGAAAATCAAACTTTACTGGTGTGCTAGAGGAAGATAAAAGTTTCAAATGGGTACATTTCACCAGGATCTGAGTTTTCATAGCAACGAAATGACGCCATACCCCATTTTACATAAGACCGAATAACTTGCCATCAGGGATAATTTTGGAAGTACGACGACGGGATCTTGGACTTGACATAGTTTTCTTAACGATGGCGAGATTTTAAAAAAATCTGTTAGAGCGTTTTCGATAAAATTGCGAGTGAAGTTTCAAGGTGTCAAAATACAACAAAAACAAGCTGTTTTAAATGTTATTGCAAACCATATGTCCTCAAGACTTGACTAAATGGTTTTCTGGTCTTAAATGAATCTTATAACATCTAATTACTCGCAAACTCTAGTATGCTTCCGGAAAATCGACGGGACACGATCCCGCGTTTTATGAATTCATGATATACAAAAATGTACAATAGCATGGTGATTCGAGACAAAAGAAAATTATAATGAAGGCAACAAACAACGTGAGTGAAAATCAGCCCAATTTTTTCTTGGGTTGACTCTGAAAATTAGCAGCTTAAAAATGTTTCAATTAATTTGAAACTCTGGGATTACGTTGAATATGGATTAATCTTATTGAGGTCCGCGGTCTAAAAAAAAAAATTGTCCGGTGTTTTTTTTTTTTTAAATTCCCGCTTAATTTAATAATTTTAGGGGCAATTTTTGATGGAAAGCAAAGTAGCAACCCCAAAGTCAAAAATTTATGTGACGGGCTATTGTTTAGGACTACTGTACAGGCCCGCAAATGATCCCCGTAATGCATAACCTCTTACTAGAACCTAACTGACAAAAAACTAAATTCAAATATCTACCCATGCAGGCAATTGGCTCAGTTCGCCTGTTTCTTGCAATGGAATTGAACACGCTTTTGAACTGCAATAACACACTTGCAAAAATTACGCAGTAATTCTTCAAGAGTGTACATTCTTCATGCAATACGTCTACAAGTAAAGTTGTAAAAGAAATGGACATTAAAGAAAACGCTAGAAATACGAAGATTAGAAACATTCCAAGCTGATTTCAATCGTAGCAACTTTTTGTTGAATTAGCAAACATTCTCGAGTCTATATATTTTATGCTTATTGTATTTACATTGTTGTTTTGTTCATATTTAAGGACATTTTTCTAATCAGGGTTTTAATTAATTGATGCCGTTTGTAACCTGCAGATTCGCATCTTCGATGCACAGCACTGAGACTTTTGAGATTCATTTCGAAGCTTAGAACCGGCGCTACACATTTAGTGGGTGAGTGTCAATCTTCAACAACCCTTAAGCGTACAATTGGAGAGAGGTAAATCCTATAAACCTCCGGCGAAGATTTTTTCCAATTTGAAAGGGCGCTTTTCTCTCTGATGATGAAACTTTCAGTAGCTCTTCATTCACTCCTTCCAGAAATTTTGATTTACCAAGTGTTTCTCTGTCACTCCCTACTCCCCTTAGGAGATTTTTGCCGGTCACGTGACGTGACCATTAGACTTTAGTCGCCATGTGTTCAAGTTAGCGAGTGTTTTGAATCGCAGGAGTTTGGCAGAAAGTTGTTATTGTGCCGTTCGTTTAGCTCGAAGCAAACATTTCGGTAAGTTAATGAAATGGAAACTTGTCCAATATGCAGACGACCTCACTGCCTTTTTATCCGATTTAACATCCGCACAAAATCTCTTTAAATTACTTGATCGTTTTGGAAAACTATCAGGTTTAAAGGTTAATTATACTAAAACAGAGGCAATGTGGATTGGTTCGTGTCATGACAGCCCCAAGAGACCCTTATCTTTAAAATGGTGCAAAAGCGTAAAAGCTCTTGGGGTACGCTACAGTTATAACAAAGAAGTGTCTTTTCAGAAAAATTTTTACGACAAGATTGCCGAAATTAAAAAACAAATACATCAGTGGAGCTGGAGAGGTCTCTCTTTATTTGGTAAAGTATCAATCATTAAAAGTCTTCTTCTCCCTAAATTGGTATATATATTTTCTATCCTCTCACCTCCCTCAATATTTATATCACTGATTCAAACGATAATATATAAATTCTTGTGGAAAGGGCCTGATAAAATAACCAGAAGAGCTACAATTAATTGTTCTGACTATGGTGGGTTAAATCTCACTGATTTAGAGACTTCAATTAAGTCTCTTAGATTAGCATGGATTTCGAAAATTTTTAATCCTGAACTGTCTCCATGGAAAAGCTATCTTAGACATTTGCTCAAACCTTATGGAGGTTTTTCTTTTTTCACTGCAACTATAATATTAATGACTATCATATTAATTCGATTTTTTATTTAGAAATGCTGCGGTGGTGGTCTGAATTTCGCTCAAATTTTTCAACGGATTCTAAAGCTTTTGACTCTATAATTTGGAATAATTGTAATATAAAGATAGACGGCAAACCGATCTGTTATCATAACTATATGAATGCTGGGGTAATTTTTATCAGCGACTTAATGTATTCTCGGAACAATGTTGAATCTTTAACATAGCAAAGGACAAGGGACTAATTGGCTCAAATTACTTGACGTGGTCTGCTGTTCCTTGCTCTGTGCCAAAGCATTTAAGGAATCTCATCGTCGATAGAAACGTTTTAAATACACTTGAGTTAAAATGTGGTAACAAAGATTTTGATCCTCTCTCGAGCAAGAGCAGAAACTTTTATGCTTTTCTCATTCAAGAAAAAGTCAAACATTCAAGAGGGTTCTCTAAGCTAATGTCAGATTTTAACTTAAGTGAGGAAGAGACTCGAAAAGCGTTTGTACTGGCAAAATCAGTTGCTCTTGAAACGTTTGTACAATGTTTTCAGTTCAAAATTTTAAACGACATTTTGTTTTTGAATACCCGATTAGCAAAAATCGGAAGGATTCAAAGTGATCTTTGTACGTTTTGTCAAACCTCTCGAGAAACATTAGAACATTTCTTTTATCGATGCTCCTTCTCAACAGAATTTTGGACTAAATTTGAAAACTCTTGGTTGACAGTAACCAGGGAGTAAATAAAACTGGAATATATTAACATTATATTAGGAATATTAGATCAGAGATCTAACCTGCTTAACTACTTTATCATTTTAGGTAAAATTTATTTATGGAATTGTCGCAAAAATAAACAAATCCCTCTCTTTTTGCCTTTCGAAGATGTGGTCAAGAGAAAATATGAAATTGAAAAACTTATAGCCTCTCAAAGCATCTTAAGCTTAAAACATTTTTAGGCAAAATGGAACCTAGTTTTGAATAACAATCCAATTTTTTTTGTAAAGGAGTAAGCGCTGCTTGTACATTATGTAAATTTATATGTACATTCATGATAATTCAAATAGCTGTATTGTAATTTCATATAAAGTATCTTGTTAACACGAAAAGTAATTGTGTAATTAGAGTGCAATGTAGAGTAAGATTCGTATTATCAGTTGTGTAGGCAGAGCATCTGCAGTAGTTGTTGTGTGTAATCGTAGTGTTAGTAGTAATCGTAGTGTAAGTAACGGTCGTATTGTAAGTAAGGTCAGTAGTGGCGTAAGTGATATTAGTATTGTAAGTAATGTAAGTATTGTAGATAATGTTAGTATTGTAAGAAGTCTTAGTAGTGTAAGTAATGTTAGTATTGTATGCAATAGTAAAAAAAAAAATAATAATAATAATAATAATAAATTAACATTTCGCCTTTGCTATTCAAAGAAACATTTGGAACTTAATACCCTTTGCAATTTTCAAGAAAACCTCACTCTCACGTATACATTCATACACGTATGCCTTTGATGGAAGCGAAGAGTTTTAATCAAGTTGTTGTAACTTCGTTCATCGACCCAGGCCGTGCGGTAGATGTGTGCCTTTTGAGCTTGAGCCCATTGTGAACTGTGAGTTTTTGACGTTTGTTTTGAGAAGAAATAAAGACAGGTACTACGGTACTGACATTCTCCTTATCGTTTGACTTTGTCATAGTAGTTGCGTTATCAAATGAAGCTTAAGCCAAATGTCTTCTTTTTAAAAACATTGACGTTTCCATTTTTACATCTATTGTTATTTTGAATTAAAATTCCATCAATTTACTACTTTTTTGTCGTTTTCTATATCATTTATCATTCCAGTACGACGTCTTAACGAGAAACAAGATAACATCTCTTCTAGTTCAGCAGGCTGGGGGCTTTTCACTACATGCAAAATAATTTTGATGGGGCCAACCATTTCCCCTGTGGGACGATGGGGATAAGATTTTGTTTGTATGTCCGAGAAGTAAATTAAAGTTTTGCTCGTGTATCGGTAATTGGCAGGTTTATCCAGTTCTCCTGCGTTATTTCATTTGCTTGAAAATTATTGTGCCAACTCAGTCTGTATGCAACAGCAACAATTTATTGGTATTCCCATATATATGGATGGTATTACCTTAAATAACATATAAAATAAACAAAAGAAAAAAAATTAAAGGTAACACTGAATGCCACTAATCACATTAAATTAAATAGAATTACAAGTTTCTCTTATATGCAATGCTTCATACACAAAATAACCTAGTTTCTTACAAATAAACCAATCAATATTATTAAATGCGGAAGATCATTGTGGCTTTCAGATATTGCAATGATGTGAAGTATATATGAAATAATTCATGTTTGAACTGCGGTTGTAAATGAAAGTGAAGAATGATCATCGCAGTAAATTTTCCAATTTAAGCAATTGGAAAGAAGAAGCCTGAAAAAATCAGGGCTTCAACGGGATTCGAACCCGTGACCTCCGCGATACCGGTGCGATGCTCTACCAACTGAGCTATGAAGCCACACATTGGGAGCGAGGTCAAGTAATTGAGTTCATATCTTCCCGTGAGGAGTGACATGATGTGAAGTATATATGACATAATGATCACCTGGGACTGCACATACCGGTGTTTAGGACAAAGACCTACGGGGGACGCGCTTTTTCATCTTGTGCGCCAGCACTGTGGAATAGCCTCCCAGTTGATGTGAGAAGTGCCCCATCAGTGGATACGTTTAAAACTAAGCTTAAAACGTTTTTGTTTAATAATGATCTTTAGTATTTCTACAATGAATTTTAGTATCTTATGATGAATTTTAGTATTTAATGAATTTTAGTATTTTATCATCCATTGTAAATATACTTTCCTTATATTGGTTTCGTTATCGTTTTTCTCATTTTTATTCTGTAAGAGCATTGAGATTTTTTAATGTAATGCGCTAGAAATAAATTATTATTATTATTATTATTATTAATTCATATTTGAACTGCGGTTGTAAATGAAAGTGAAGAATGATCATCGCAGTAAATTTTCCAATTTAAGCAATTGGAAAGAAGAAGCCTGAAAAAAATTTACTGCGGTGACCATTCTTCACTTTCATTTACAACCGCAGTTCAAATATGAATTATTTCATATATACTTCATATCATGTCATTCCTCACGGGAAGACATGAACTCAATTACTTGACCTCGTTCCCAATGTGTGGCTTCATAGCTCAGTTGGTAGAGCATCGCACCGGTATCGCGGAGGTCACGGGTTCGAATCCCGTTGAAGCCCTGATTATTTTAGGCTTCTTCTTTCCAATTGCTTAAATTGGAAAATTTACTGCGATGATCATTCTTCACTTTCAGACATTGCAATATTAAGATTTCAATTTTGCCATCTTTCTCGTCGGATCTGAATCATCTAGAGTAATTTGATGTAACTTCGATCAGTGAGGTTGGTCTCTGGTTATTTCAGTGCTCCATGTTCATACAATCTGTTCGTGGTAACTGGGGTATCCCGTAAGTCTTTCGGGTAGTCTCTCGGTATGAGGCTCCCGAGTTTCCTTGGAATAATCTTGAGCTCATCTGGGGTGTCTTGGGTATTTGGTTGCCTAGTTCCTGAATGGCTTTCTCCCAGGCCTTCGCGGTCAATTGATTTCGGTGACGTATCCCAGACAAACGGCCCGGAGTAGTTTTCGCTCCGGATCACGTGACCCGAAGCGATTGACCGCGGCGAAAAATTGAGCGCTAAGCCAAGGTGGATTAGGGAGAGTAAAAAACGTAGACTAAGGGAGTGGAGGAGGGGCTAAATTAGTAACTATGTGCCTGACAATTTCTTCTAACAGCAAATCTGATGTGTTTCAAGTATTACGTCCTAGTGATAATCGGTAGCATTGTTTTAGTTGTTGTTCTCCTCAAGTTTACTTCCCGAGAAAGAAATTCTCTTCTGGGCCTCGCAAAACAAGCTTTTTTGCCATACATCGTCCGGAATCAGCAGTATGTTTTTACGTGTAAGGACCGCTCAGGTGTCTTTGGACGAATTTGTCGATGCAGAGGAAGAACTGGGCGCTAGTAGCGGAGGCAGAAATCTGGGAAACGTTGTATACGAATCACGTAAGTGAATAGATACTATTGGATGGGTCAAATAAAACATAGTTTCTGATGACAACTAATTGTTCCGAGAATGACTCACCGTAAGAAAATAGAAAGGACTTTCTTAGCGTAGGCTCCTCTGCCTTACGCTCTTCACACTCGGGTTTTGAGGGTTGCGGACATGTTTCTCGCTCGGAGCTCGGCTTGTGTCTTAGTCTAATAAAGGAATAGATAGGGTAATTTAGGGCTTTGGCTCGGATATGTAAACTTTAAAGTACACGCAGAGCTGTAGGGAAACGCAGAAACTTAACAACAGCCCTAACAAAATCTCTGATATCTTACAACGTCAAAAATCGCATATTAAAGTCACTGGCGATTGGTGACAACCCGAATTGTTTTTTAAAATGTATTTAGTTCAATCCCCGCTGCTCTTGAATAAACGTCCCACGAAAACGTCCAAAAATTTAATGAGCGCACCGGCGCTTTTTCAAGTAAATAGGGAAAAGTGATCTTATTCGGTCCGATATTTGGCTGTGGTTCCAACATTGTGTTGTTGTGACTGGTCCTGTAATACATGTGCCTATGATTTTTAAGTTTATGACGGGTTAATTTTTAACATTTCAAAATAAAAATGAGCGATAGAAATTTTACACAACGTTTCGATGTCGTCATGACATCATTATCAAGTGAAAAGAAAATAATGGTTCAACAGTGTTATATATGCGGTGAGAGGTGTGATTGTTCATTAACATATTTGTTTAAACAAATAGTTTCGCGCGGATGGAATCCGATTGCGTGTTCAGGCTAGGTTTCTTAACCTTAGCCTCTAACCTACCATTCTCAGATAAACTAAACGTTTCGGGCTTAGCCCTTCTTCGACTGAAGAGGGGCTCAGAGAAAAATTTGACACCTTTAAGAGCATTTTGAGCCTTATATCCAGCATTCTTTTTGACCTGTTCAAGCACGACCGATCCCAATGACTTTTAATGGTGTGAAAGTTCAGAAAAGTTTAGCATTAAAAGTATGTTACTGCCCGTCACTTTACACCTCATTAACTAAAACTTAAACCGAACCTATAGCTATCTGCTACAACTTTAATTTTCAACTGCTGTTTCGGTTAACTGAATGGCAACATGGTTTACATGAAGACTTATACTACAAATGAATGTACCGATTGTTGTTGAATGCAAGACATGAACACATTTCTTTCCTTTATCGGCTACATACAAATGTCCATCTTTAGACACGGCAACAAACTGAGGGGACTCGAACCCAGTGATGGTTGTAACATATCTCCCTTCCAGTGTGAAAACTTGCAGTCGACCGGCATTACTGTCACATACAATTAAATTGTCGAACTTGTCAACAGCGAGCCCCAGTGGGGCCGTCAGCTTTTCATTAGTGTCCCCCTCAGCGCCAATATCGTAGAGGAAAGTTGCATCATCGTTGAAAACTGATACGCAGTGTTCTTCGCCATAAGAAACGAAAAATTTGTCTTGGTGATGAATTGCGAAAGAAGGGGAGCCATATTCGTATGGATCACCAAGGCTCTGAAGTAACGCTTCTCCATTGGGTGAGAGAACTTTAACAAGAGCATCATTGCTGTCACACACGATCACGCGGCCATCACGTGCCACTGATACCGAATGTGGGTCCTTTGTGTGCCTCATAAAATACCTCACGAAGTTTCCACCCACAGTACACAGAGTAATTTTCGCACGATGAATGACGACGACGTCTCCAGAAATGGAAAATGCCACTGACTGAGGAAGTTTCAGTCTCTTGCCAGAGCATCTTTCTCCAAACCGACGAAGGTACTTCCCATTAGCATCATACATCTGTATTCCAAAACAACGATCTAGAACAGCAATATTTCCATTCACTTGACTAATTGCAACATCTCGTGGTAACACAAGTTTTCCGTCTCCGTGAAACAAGGAATGTAGTGATGAAAGCTTTCCCACTTCTTGATCATGAATTTTAGTTCCTAGATTACACCCTCTTTGGTACTGATGTGGAGTTACTTGAACACTCCATGGACTATCAGTCAGCGGTTGTCCATTAACGTTAACCATGACGTCATGTTGGCCAGCGAGTTTGGGGGTAAACGTAACTTTGTATCTGCCATCGTTTTCATCTGCGAATTCCGTTTCTAATTCTTTACCCAGTGGGCTCTGAATTCTCACCTTCACCTGGTCGTTCTCATGATAACATTGTTTCCCTTTTGAATCTCTTGTGAGAACTAAAATCTTTGTTTCCCTTCTAACAACAGGCTCTGTTAAACCGTCTGCGCTTGCCTCGGTCTGTGATGGATCGGTGTTACTGACAATTAACTGCCCTGGACTACGATTTAAAACACTATGACATAGATCTTCGTCTACAGCGTAATCTACAAAAGGAAGAACAAGTGCTTCTGTTTCTTTCGAATTGAGAAGATCTTTGCAGCGACCAATAATCGATTTCTGTTCTTTCACAATTTCCATGTCAATGTTTCTTTTCAGAACACATCTACCGTGTTCCACTGGGCTTGTTAATTGCGTTGCGAACAAGTCCAGTTTTCGTTGTTTTCTTTCGTGATGTTTTTGTTGATGTCTAGAAATGTCGTTGATCCTTGTCAACACTGCTTTCTCGTGCTGTTTCAAATTTTTAATTAGTTTCTTCACAATTGCTTTCACGTTCTTACGGGCTGCGTGAAGTTTTTCCGTTCTACTCTTGAAGAGATCTTCACTTTTTTGAATCTCATCTTTACTCGCTGAGATTTCGTCTTCTGCTTTCTTCAGAATCTTATCAAGTCGCTTCTTTCCTTCTCGAGCAGCCTGTTTAATGTCAACTACATCATGTTGCGAATGGCGGTCATCATGACAGATGGGGCAAATACATTCGTTGCATTCGTCGCAGTAATGAAGTAATTCTTCTCCTTCGTGGCCCTCCTTTTCGCACATAACTGGTCCTTCTAAAAGATGTTCCAGATGTCCTTTCTCAAGCAAAACATTTCTGTGATCCCTGGTAACCCTTAAGCGGCGGTGAGCTCTCTCGCAGGAAGAACAAAGGTAATCTTTGCAAACAAAACAGTACGAAATTACCATCTTCCCTTCGTTACAATTCATGCACTTCTTCGCCGCTTGATGTCCTTTAAACACAGTCAAGATCTCCTTGAATCGATCCAAGTGAAACGAAGTGGGAAAATCACTGAATGTGTTTTCTTCCGGGATTGGAATCGATGTCTCACAAATGACACAGCTAATTTCGTCTTGATGTTGTCTTCTACCAATACGTGCCAAGTTATCGAGGCACATTAGACAGAATGAGTGCAAGCAAGGTAAAGTCTTGGGATCTTTAAGCGTTTCCGAGCAAACTGGACATTTTGCTGTTACCTCGAGATCTTCCCAACACAAACGCGAAGCCATGATGTGTTCTTGGCTTCTTTGTGTACAGACATCACGTGACGATCGCGTGTTTTTGTTTCGTTTCCTCAGAAACGAAACGGTATTGTTTTCAGTTCAGGGGTGAACTATGTACATAGTGATTTGTAATATCCAATCAGAGTAAAGTTCGTAATATTTAATGTAAATACGGCAGCAAAATTTCAGCCAAAACTCGGTGCATCGTAACAAAATGTGTCATTTGCGACATTTCAGTGAAACTCTCGTTTCTCCGTATTATCTTACACAAGATAACTGCGAACTGGACTTGATAGTGATAGTCAAAAAGAAATATATTTTCGAAGTAGAGACACCGCCACACCACGCGATTTGACCACCAATGCGATATCTTAAGCCGATGGAAGCAGTTAGGACAGTTTTTGTTTTCCGTTTCAGAGTGATTTATTGACATAGTGAGTATGAATGTTATCAGGGTAAACGCTTGTAATTCACAGGGTAAACATGTTCAGCAAAAGTAAGGGACCGTTCATTTTTTATGAGGGACGGGGGGCTGGTGGGATTTGGGAAGCACCATTTAAAAATCGCATGACCCCCCTCAGCTTACCAATTTTTTCACATGGCCCCCCCTTATAGCGGTCATTTTTTGGGATGACCCCCCTCCCCCCCACAAAAAAAATTTGAACAAACAATATTTAGATTTCAACTTTTTAAACATTTCTCTATCATCCCCCTACTTCACGTTATTGTGCTCACTATGAAGACAACATTTACAATCCCTCTACTACAGGGAGCTGTTGTTTAAAAAACAAATCAAAAGAAAGAGAAGTCAATTTCGGGTCTCCTAGTTATGGCTCGCCCTGAGCGTGTGGCATTTGGCCTCTCATTGGCATCTTTCTCATCTGAATTGATGAATGCAAGAATGACGTCACTTGAGTCATCTTCTCCCCCAGAGTCAATGGCATCACTGTCATACTCATCATTGTCACTTTCAGCCGTTTCACTGCTGTCCGCACTTGCCCTGTTGTTATTTTGTGTCAATGTCCTTGCATTTCTCAGTGTTGGTTGGCCAGCTCTGATAAGACTCTTCTGCTGCAAGCATGGATATCTTACAATTGCCTTTACTTTTTGACTCTTGCTGCTTTTCAAATGCTGCTTCAGCCCGTGGTGGTTCAAGTACTTGTTTAGTTCTGGAATACGTAGCTTTTTAAGCTTGGTTAGATCTTCGCACAACTCAGTCCAAGGATAATCCTCATATGATTTATCTTTTGCGTCCTTACTTAACTTTGCCTTTTCTTCTGCTCTCTTTTTCCTTTTAAATTCCAGCACTTCAAGATGCTGAAGATAATCCACCACAAACTTTGATTTGACAATAAACTTACCTGCAAATAGAGCAACGCTCTCTGGGTCAGATAAAAACCAGCCTGCCACTTCCATGCTCTTTCTTCGCTTGGACCCTTGGCTGCCAGTCATCTGGATCACGCCCTTCTTTTGGGGTCTTCTGGTAGGAGAGGTAGCGGTATTCCGGTAGGCAGGAATGGTCAGGAACTGGTTTAGGGTATCTTTCTATGGGTGGTCCAGTCCATTCACAACAAAAAGAACAAATTTTTCCTACCTTTTCTTGACAGGACAACTTTAGAAACTCCCTGTAGTTCTCCCCCTCCTCATAGTGCTCATTCATAAACTGCTCAATCTTACGGAAGTAACAGTGGCCTGGAACAAAGTCTTTCCTTGCGCCTGCATTGTGATACTAAACCAAGTACGAAGTGTTGTGAAAAAACTGGAAATCTGTTGATGTGTTGTGTGAAACACATTCTTACATTTAATTTACAGATGTCTTTATTTGGAAGGTTTTTACCTCTACTCTAGTGATAGGCATGTATAAATGTTGCCCTGTGCAGGTAAAACAGAAAGCTGTTGAAGTACAAGAAGATGAGCCGGTAAGTGTTAATTTCTTGTCAAAGTTCCTATTTTTATCTGGACATTAAAAACGCATGTATGCTTCACTTTTATAATGAGAAACTTCTGTATTTTCCTATTGTAAAGATAGCACCTAAAACTGTTTGAACATTTTTAAAATAGTATGCGTCTTTTAATATATCGTTTGACTCAGGTCTACATTTCACTACACGAATACAACATTAAATGGTTACACGAACCATGATCATTCAATAATATCAGTTCAAGATAATAAATAAAAAAAATCGCCTTTCCTTTTCTGGTAGGTCACTAGTTCCTCCTCTGCTGATGATACAACCATACCTCAGGGTCTCCGGAAAACAAGCCTTGGCTATATTGTTAATCCAATCGGGAAAAGAGCGCATTACTACTTGAGCATCATGAAAGAGGCTCATTCCAAAATGCGCAATAATGACGAAAGCGACGAGTCGTTTGAGAAAAGGTTTGCAGCATAACGATCCAGGCAGTTTGACATCTTACAAGCGAAAGAAGCAATCTTTCTAAGTGTGGTTGGCTGTTCAGAAAGGGCGAATGAGTTTTCCATGCCAGGGTACCAGTTGAAGCCCAGTGATGGAAGAAAACTGAACTTCTCCATCAAAGAGCACAGAGCAATGGTGGAAAAGTTGAATGTCATATTGAAAGATGTAAAGGAACACGATTCCACACTCTTTCAGTCCAATGAGCTTGCTTTAAAGCAGGGCGAAGAATTTGCCCACAGTTTTAATGTAAAACAGATCAAATGTATAGAAGCTAAGTTGACAAAGGTCACGCAGGACATGGAAGCACTAGAAACTGTGTGAAATGGGGTTGACTAGCCTACACGATTTCTACGGTTCGTGACATTTGTACATTTGCCGTTCTCTGTTCGGTCACTCGACCTTTCTTGTCGCTTCACTCGTGTTCATGAAGGGCACTTCATGTTGTGTAATAAGGAGGAATTTTAAGTGAAGTTGAGCCGTTAGATCGTGCTATGGCAATTTTTTTTATAGGTCATAGGTCTGCGTGTTATCTGCATGTCGACTCGTTGAGTTTGACACCTGTAATTTGCCGTGTGTTTTTGCATTTTTTAGGCTCATTTCTAATGCAAGATATGCTTTTATAAGTCTCCATGAATTTGCTTTTGAGGGACAAAATATGAAATTTACCGTGAACATGTTGCTTACTTGCATTCTATATTGTGACGCCGGGCCCGGCTGTGATTAGAACTGTTTGCAAGCACAGTAGGTAGATCCTTATCACGGATATCATATTTGCTCTCGTACGATTTCCTTCGGAGACGCCGTAGCTTTACTTTGAGAAAGCTATACGTTTGTCTAGTGACATTCTTATGTTTCTTGCAGCTATCTGATGGAGCTTATGTTTCTCTTGCTCGATGTATAGGTTTATTCCTCCTTTGGTTGTTCTGGCACCACATGATTCAAATGTAGCTGTTTACGCGCAAGTCCTGTTGACTGTTTTGCGTGTTTTATATGCCATTGTTCGGCTTAGTTCAGGCAAGACCATGGTTTCGATCCTCCATGTGGATCTCATCAGTTGCCGGTATTTCTAAAATACTCTGTACATCTGAAGTTGCTAGCGCAACTCGTACCTCTGTGAGAATGCAAGACAATCTGCGGCTTGGCACAAACTTCTCGTGGTGTGTACCCTTGTGACGGATAGAACATGTCTGGTTTCTATTGGCTATGACAGCTAGCCAATGGCGTAATGTACTTTTCGATCCTTACTTTTTTGAAGCTTGACCTCGTTATTGTGTGTTTCTTTGACGGCATTTTTTCTAGATTTCTAGGCACTCGATGGCTGATCTGCAATTTGGAGCTATTTTGATTTAACGCAAATGTTCTTTTGCAAACCCCCTCTTTAAAATGGGGTTGATGCTATACATTGAGTGCGTATATTTTGCTTTAAGCTCCTTGACGTTAGTTGAGTGCTGCTATGTCTTGCACGATGTAGAACGGGGCACGTCCATAATAATCATATCAGTGTGAAATGGGGTTGACTAGCCTACACGACTTCTACGGTTCGTGACATTTGTACATTTGCCGTTCTCTGTTCGGTCACTCGACCTTTCTTGTCGCTTCACTCGTGTTCATGAAGGGCACTTCATGTTGTGTAATAAGGAGGAATTTTAAGTGAAGTTGAGCCGTTAGATCGTGCTATGGCAATTTTTTTTATAGGTCATAGGTCTGCGTGTTATCTTAAGAAGAGCAAGAAGAAGAGCAATTATAACAGCACATTCAAGGGCATACTCAAACAGCAAATCAACAAAAGGAGAAGGAAAAAAGAAAACCGCAGAAAGTCAAATGAAAGAAAGAGGAAGCTGACTGAAAACAACGTCCAACGAGTTTATGGAATCTGTGTTGGAAATCCGCTAGGAAATGATCTTCCACAATGCCTTGTGTACCCTCCTAGAACGGCCGTCCCGGAAGAGTGTATTAAAGTTGAGGATGATGCCACGTCGTTATTTAGAGGAGATGGGCCATACATCGCACAGCTCTTGGAAGGGAATTATTTCACCAATGCTGCAAGAAGCAGAATCACCACCAACCTTGAGCAGGAAGTCAGAGATTATGTTTACACCTTCATGTACCCTGAAGAGTACACTCTGACGGAAAGCATTGCTGCTTCTTGCAGCATTGGTGAAAGAGACTCCCATAGCAGCACAAGCGGCGACGAAGAACTCGACGACAGCGAAGATGAAGATGAGTGCCAGTGAAAGTTGCATTCGAAAGTAACAGTGTTAAATACTTCTTTTCAATAGCTACAAATGCTTTTTGTCGCCAAACGTTTTTTTTAAAGCAGAAGGAAAGTTTGTAATAAATTTGTATCCTGCCTTCTATGTTTATTCTATAGCAATTTTTTTGATATTCAAACATTATCCCATTTTAAAGTTTTACTAAAATATTTCACGTGACCCCCCCTTTTTCCCTTATTTTTTTGGGATGGCCCCCCCCTCGAAAGCCATTTTTTTTCGCATGCCCCCCCCCAAATCCCACCAGCCCCCCCTACCTTATAAAAAATGAACGGTCCCTAACTTCTCGAAACTAAATTTTATTTCGTGACGCGGAAAGAAAAGGGAATTAAAATGTCACGCAGGTAGAAATAATTGGCGACTTAAATGTTTCTAAGTCTTACTGAAACGATTTATTCTAGAGAAACGAAGATATCTGTTTCCGTGCTTGATTTAAATGTGATTAAGATCACAACTACGGCGACATAATTTTGGTCAATCAGAACACTCGTCAGGAATAGCAATCCCGCCCCTATTCTGTGGCTGTTTACGTGAAAAGAACACGCATTTGGTGCGTTTGGACGATACTACAGATACGATATATCGTGGAAGGTAACTGATTCATCATATTGTGTTTTAATTAACGCTGGTATATTGCAAAATAGGCACAATAATGGCTTTTTTATGAGGTTTTCTTTATATCGTAGATGTCGACATTTGCAGATTTAGTTGAATTTCTCGAATTTCGCGCCACAATTCCAGTAGCTTTACTTCTTAGAGCGCGCTTTTGAAAATAAGAAAATTTGTATTTCGACATACCGCGGCATTTCAAGAGCTGGTTTCCATGGAAACACCGATAGCATTTGTATTCTAGCTTCATAATATTCAAGCGAAAGTGGAGGAATAATTGCACAACTGTCGTCACACATGAGGCGTCGTTTTTGAAAAGAAAAATATACTGCGTCACTGACAACGAAACGTAGAGTGCCGCATCCATTCGAATGAAGGACTACCCCGCACAGAAATGGAAAAATTATGCGTCAAATGCTTTTGCCTCTTAGCTTTATTTAGCCTCACACACAATACTTTGAATTTCTGAAAAATTTGGCGGGGCTGAGCGGCCCGCTTCCCAAAGCACTTAGCCTATTTTAGACCAAAGTCTGCGATTTTTCTAACCTATTTATGGCCTGACCCTTAAATTAATACCCTGTTTCAGACCTGCCGTAGTTTTTTAGTTCAGAATGATGTTAAAGGTATTGTGAATGGCTTTAGTGGCTGGTCTTACCGATAATGATGAAAACGTAACTACTTCTAAAAAACATACCTAATTCAAGACTAGAGTGCAAAAACCATACCCAGTTTGAGACCAAAATGACCAAAATCGATACTCTACTTCTGACTAAAATGTCTCAAAAACAAAATGTCCCTCTGACGTACGCTGGACATACCTATATAGCCGATATAAGGGAGCACCCCCCGCCTCCCCTAAGGCGGAGTCAAAGTGAAGTATCACAAGTAAATACATTTCGAAGCGTGTTGACTGTAATACTTGATACATGTGTAGACAACTTAAATTAATTGGCCCCGCACTGATCTGCTCAGTTGTCAGAGCCTGGGGTTTTTCGGCCAGGTGAGGTTTAATACTGAACCTATTGTAAAAGAGAAAGGTAGATTTATACTAAAACTCGATTGAAACAGACCTAGACGAGCTGTTGACGTAATGAACGCGCGAGCAAAGAGAATTTATATTTTGGTAATCAACGTTAACAAGCTGTTTTCCTTTTTTTCGTCGCGGTGTTTTCTAAAAGAAATAGAAAACATGTTCTCCGTGTTACTATCGAATTATAGAAACACTCGTAAAAGTTTGGGAGAACTCGAAAAAGCTGTGGAAACGCTCGCCTGCGGCTCATGTTCCCACAGCATTTCTCGTTCTCCCAAACTCCCACTCTTGTTTCTATAACTCGATAGAAACACGGTACACGCTTTTTATTTTATTTTTTATTTTTATTTCTTAAATAGTAAAATGGTGGCGAAAAGTGATCTAAAATGTGTGAGTTTTTCAAAGGGCTACAGAAACCGAGTGGTTTTTTATTTGTTACATATTGCAAATGAAAATAAAAAGAAGTATTATTTATAAAGACTATAAATTTGGGACTCTCCATTGTATTATTTTGTGGAGTTTTATTCTTTCTTAGTGCAAATGAAAAAAAAACACAAAAAAAACACATAAGGCATTTGCTATATTCACGTGGATCACGTCTGGGAAGACAGAAGAGAGATATAGAATGAAGGCACTGGGTGTAGGACGCGCCCTTTTTTTCTATGATCCCCTCGAGTCCTCGAAGAAGTGAACTAGCTATCGAGTCCCACAAGGCCAAGTTGCACACAAATCATGGAGGTTTTAGTTTCGCTTGGGTGAAAGTACTTTTCACTGTCCTGAGCTTCCCTGATTTGACGGTTGGTGAAAGCCAAAATTAAAGAACAACAAGAAGCTATTTCCCAGAAAGAAATGGTGTTTCGTTTCCGGAAAGGTATTCAAAGTCTGAGAAAGGCCGGGGTTTTGATATCTTGAGCCTGAGAAGTCCTGGGGTGAGGGGGATATGTGCTAATGCGCCAACTTTCTATCACGAATGCCGTTCTCTGATTGGCTACGCTACTCACTACTACTCTATTCTGTGATAGATAGTGAGTAGCGTAGCAGTGTTCCCGGCCTTGTTGACAAAACGACGGCCGATTCTGCGCGTTTTAAAAATGTCTGCGAAGAGGATTTAGATTAAGTTTTGAACAGCTAGTAGATTTATACTAAAACATTTAGATTATTCGCTCTCGCTTTCTATCGCGTGATAGTTGACTCGGACTGCGCCTTCGTCAACTATCACGCGATAGAAATCATAAACATAATCTAATTATTTAATAGGAACACGATTTTTAACCAATGAGCGCGCGTATTTTCTTAGGACTGTTTTCCAATGAGCAATAGTTTGCGGACGGGGTCATTTTGATTGCAATGCAGTCACGATGATACGTTTGTATTTAATTCGATCAAGTTTTGCTTTTCTTTGTTGTGTATTGTAATGTTCTTAAGTCGTTTCATATTTCACTTTAGTTGTTTGCTTGAGGGCCACTGATTTCTAACGGAACTGTTATGTGTAGACTTAGGGTAAATAAAGTATATTATTGCTTTTATTATTACATACTGTGGTCGCTATTTCTTTTCGCACTGGCGAAGAATCCAAAGTTCAATCTTAAAGTATTCCATTATTAATATGATCTGCTCACGCAAAGAACAGATTAGTACATGCATGCTTGGAAGGAATGCATGATTTTCAGGAGTGCGCGTCTGTTAGTAAATCTTGTAATTTTGTCTTGCATATATAACAAAAACCCAGAAAACACACTGAGGAAATGCGCGCAGGAACGCAAAACGTGCACAGAGCGTAACACACCAGAAAACGCGCTTTAACAGGGGTACAAAATGCAGGGAGGAATGCACAGAACTAACGGACCAGAGAAGGCAATTAAGAAGTCTCGCCACACCCAACAAAAAATGCAGAGGGTGTAGGAACTTTAATTAACGACGAAACACACGATAGAATGCATTAGGCTCGCATTTTCCAACTGGACCTGGTTATGACAGGTTTAAATATTTGAAATGCTTCAAGCTATGGAACCGTCACGTCGCCTTCCTCAAGTGAACACTGAGTGCTGGTTGTCACGAGGTCTACATTGGCGGAGGTCACGTGAAAAAATACATCGGTACAGGAACACGGTCTCGATTGAGGGTTAGGGCCTGGCACCGGATTTCAATCGCCTCCTTTATACTTGTTCCAATGTCAACTCGAGATAGTGCTTCACAAATTGCCTGCGCGGACAGTCTTGTAATAAAGTTTGCTGTAGTACGCCAACAAAACCGTGTGTTCTCAAGTGTCAAGTTGCCGCAAGTTTTGATAAGTCGAGAGTGAAGCGGTTTACATTGAAAGGTTTGTTAAGTCTATCAGAAGAGAGTAAACTTTCTAGAGCAGTTCGTTTGCACCAGTGGTTAAGAATTCAAAGAAGCCGTTCCTAAAAAAAGAAAATAAAAATAATAAATGGTTCTTCTGTATGATTCAATATGGCAAGGTAAACAGGCTTGCCATACAGTCTGATTCAAAAATTTTCCGCGAAAACAACTTTGATTGTAAGCTTTTCTGATCCAATTCAAATTACACTCAATACCATCCAGTTATCTGATATATAATACTATTTTTTTCCAACAGGAGAATTTGAGATCCTCCTATTCCCTTCATGCGACAGAAATTGGAGTTTTGGGCAGCATTAAAGAGTTAACTGACATTTAAAGCAACTAAGAAGGAAATAAATACATCAATAGTTTGAAACTGAGAAGACAATGTCCTCACCTTTTCTCTTTCGTCGTTACCCCAGATGTACGGTGGCAGTTCAGCGGAACTTAATATTGGGAAAACACTGTCCATGTAAACCTCCCTGAAGAATCTCCTCATGTGTGACCCGTCCCTCTAAACAAAACAACAAACCACCAATAAGCCACGTTCAATGTATCAATATTTTAACATGGCTCCGAGGCTTTCGGGTAATTGTAAATTGTTAAGTTTCTTTTGTCTCTCAATTCCCAAAAGAGACTTAGATACAAAGGAAACAAAACCAAATATAGAACGCCTCAGAACTATACTAGAACACTGATATATCGAACGTGGCCTATTGTTAATGAAGACAACATTTTAAATATTGTATTATGTTTAAAATAAAGAAAAACATTAATATCTGTAGAAAACAAAATATCTGTAAAAAAAAAAAATCAATATCTGTAGCGGTTCCATGAAAAAGAACGTTCAGAGTGAAATACTATTTAACAGCAGGGTAACAGTAGTTTCTAACAAAAGAAATTGAATAAGTTACAAAATAAATTGACTACATCTTTAATTTAACTTTCGTTTGTTCTTCTCGTCCCAGCAGCGCTGTCAAAATTAAAAGTGTGGTAATGCTCAATGCAACTCTTCTAAAGTTTTACATGAAGCGGCATTTAATTTTCAATATTAGAAATTATATCGTTTGAAATACATGATTTTAAGGCGGAAAGTGACGATATTACAAGCTCTTAAAGTTGCGCTCTTTTGGCCCAAAAAATGTCTAGGGGAATGGGTCTAGTTGAGTCAAATCACAGAGCAGGGCAAATCACCACAAAACAAAGCAAAACAAAACAAAACAGAACAGAACAGAACAAAACAAAAGCAGTGAAGCAAAGAAATACAGGTATCGACTAAGAGAAAACAATAAGGGATAAAAGTTTAAAACTTTCACCAGAATGGCACATTTGATTTCTTAAAATCCTGTCACAAAATCTAACTTGATGAATTGCAGCCTACTTCTATCCTTGTAATCTTGTACTTTTTCACTAAAATTGCTTGTCTTACTTTGGTCTGTAGAATCCTTTAACCAATTTGCTTGTATAATCACAGGCATTGGCAACATGACATGGAATTTTGGAAGGATAACTTGCAATAATCAGCCGGGACACTTCCCCTTTCACATTGTTAATGTGTGCTCACGCGATAGCCACGTGAATATTGAGAATATTGAGATGAAAACCTGGATTATCATGCTTGCATTGATACATCATCATAACTCAATTCGTCCCCCCACCGCCCCCCCCCCCCCCCAAAAAAAAAAAAAACAACACATTTTTCAGGCTGAGTCAAACTGGTGTTAATTTAAAAAGAAGAAAAACGCATACATACAAAACGATGGGACTTGCTCGTACATATCTTTTTTTGGTGTGGAATCAGCTTTACTGTCAGTCGTGGTTGGCGATTAGAATGAACAGCTTGCTGGAAACGGAGAAAAAAAACAACAGGGAGAAACGATGACAGGACATGAAAACACAAATAAACAATAATAAAACTAGCACAAAAGTTAATCGGCTCCTTTCCAAGTTTCATTCAGGGAAAGAGAATTTGTTTCCCTTGCAAAAATTTGTCAAGTCGATCAACTTGAGTTAATTTTATTTAACTCACACAAATACGTTAAAAGAGTATTACAATGATTCATTTACAATTTAAATTACACACGCATGATAACAACTATAAGAAAACAGTACAAGGAAAATACGCGCGCTGATTGGTTAAAATCGTATTTCTATAACTCGATGGAAACACAGAACTAGCACGAGCTGTCGACGTAACGTAACGATGGCGCGAGCAAAGAGAATTTACATTTTGATAATCAACGTTAACAAGGTGTTTTCCTGCGTTCTATCACGAATGCCGTCCTCTGATTGGCTACGCTACTCGCGTTCTATTCTGTGATAGATAGTGAGTAGCGTAGCATCGTGCGCTGGAGACCGCTTCTTTGTGTTTTCGAAGTGTCTGTGAAGAGGATTTAGATGAAAGTTTTGAACGAATAGTAGACTTATACTACAACAACTAGATTACTCGCCCTCAATTTCTATGCGTGATAATTGACTCGGGCTGCGCCCAGGCGATAGAAATCTCGAACTCACAATCTCGGAAAAGCTGTGGAAACACTCGCCTGCGGCTCGTGTTATCACAGCATTTCTCGTTCGTCCAAACTTCCACTCGTGTTTCTATTAAACAATTAGATTATGAGTTCAAGATTTCTATCACGATAGAGCGAATAATCTAATCGTTTTAGTATAAACCTACCAGTCGTAAAAAAAACTTTATCTAAATCCTCTTCAAAGAGACCTCGAAAATGCCAAGAAGTGTCGCTATATATCACCGAATAGATAGTGAGTAGCGTAGCCAACCAGAGAACGGCATTCGTGATAGAACGCTAGTAGATTTATACTAAAACTTGATAGAAACACGGTACATATTTTCTATTTCTTAAGCATTGATAACAAAAATTGAAAATAATTTACAATTTTGATATTAAAAACGACAAGAGCTTGAGATAAAGGAGATCAAGATAGACAACATGTTTAGATACGGTGTTAATCGTGTGGAGTATGAGACACGTATATTTCAGTTGAGGAACTAATCTATAACATCCATTGACTCGTTTTCATTTATGCGCCAAGTCCTTTTTTAGCGAAGAAGGCAAGTTCGCGAGCGCAAGAGATCATACAAACACTGAGTATCTTAAGGCCAAGCAATTTTTTTTTTTCACGCCTGACTTCGTAGTGTACATAAGGACTTTTGTGAGTGGGCCAAAAGTTGACTCCATTTTAATTTTAGAGCAAAATAAGAACTCTTAGCTCCTTAGTAAGTGATCACAGTCTACTTTCCCCCTACAATATCAATACACTGTGGAGCAGACAAGTGATCAGAATAAAGAAATTCGTCAAGTTAGAGATATTGTCTTGATTTAACACTAAATTCTCAGAACTTACGTTAACAAAAATGTATCGTGATGAGTAGAGAGAATAAAAAATAAACTATAGTACTAATAAAAGATTATGAGAGTGCGTTCGACGCCTTGAATGGTTTCATTAGCTGACTTTCAACCCGGCTTTATCAACAACCGAGGTCTTACGGAAAGACATACCACAATGACAAAATCCATGACAGTATTTTACTGTGGTTTTCTGGTTAGCAAATAGAGGTCCCCCCTATAAACTATGATTTAAATTGTGCATACATTCCGTGACGGCTCCAGTTTCTGTCGACTCACAAGTTTAATAGCACTAAAATATTTACGTTTGCCTCCACGTTACATGCTAAATATTTTCACACTTGCTGAGAGGGTTTAAGCTTAAAAGCTAATTTGTAAAAGTATATTTTTTACCTACATTTTTGTAAACTGCTGGAAGGACGAATATTAGCCAACCTTTGCAATCCCTTGCTCTTTTATCGTAAACAAACTCCGTGCGACTGATTCGAATATTTGCGCTGATGAATAAAAATAGACAGCACTTACATTGCTGTACCTTGGTTCAGGCTTGCTCTTACTCTCCTCCAATAATTATGTTGCCTGGTAGTTAAGGCCGGAAGGTACCAGAATTCAAACACTTGCTAGCAATGCTTTTGGTAGAAGTCTATTACTGACCTGCCTTAGCACATGCTACATGCTCCTCCCGACACGTTATTTGCGAATAGACTGCAATGAATCGAGAATACACCTTTATATTTAGTTGACAAAGAAACTATTTACTTCAGTTTCCGCCACCACCTTTTACACCAGCCCATAACGAAGGCACCCTCCCCCCCCCCCCCCCCGCTCCACTACCAAAAAAAAGTTTATATACATACTGGAATTACCGTAAGAACCAAAATAATCCGTCTTTTTGGAAGGTTTTGTACAGTTAACACATAACGTGCCGATAACAGTGGAATTCAGTCGTTTGGATACAGCTTGATTTAGCCCCAGTAAAACGTCGCTGAACTTTCCCTGATTAATAACTCGCGTGTCGAAGGCGCATCAAAGTGGACAATTTGCAAGCTTGCGTCTGACGTTACCCTGCCTGAGGAGAGAGGTACTGGGGATCAGGAAAAATGAAATCTGAAGAGTTTTATTTTGTTTGGCCTTTCCAGGAGTATTTCGTTCTCCTCGACCTATCAGGCATGTCTTTGGCGGTAAGTGGAATGGCATTAAGGACTTTAAGATGTAGTGCGAGTACCCTGAAGTACGACGGCAGATAGTAAAGATTGCATCCGGTGGCATGCCATTACGCGCGTTCCCGTACGGCTTTCCCGCCGTAGCCTTGCTGTCTTCCAAGGGAAAGTGCCTGGTTTCACGTACTCTTCAATACGCGAGTATTAGCGTGTTATTTTCTTCTCATTTTAAAAGTCCGTTCTAAGATAGAATAATTGTTACTTTGTTATTTGTGCAGAAAATTGGACGATTTAAACATCTACCGCGAACGACAGTCATATTAGTACCGGGCCTAATGGCTGCAGACAATGTAAAAAGCTGAGTTATAATCGTCTACTGCTACTCAAAATGAATTTCATTATACCAAAAGTTCTGTATGTTTGTTCTTATCATGTTGTACCAACACCTTGCCCGAGCTGAAATCGAGCTTATATCTGTTAGTTTGCTTAGTAGTTGGAATCACAGGCGGTTCTACAGAAAATTTAAGTTCTGAAAGAGGAGGAAATCATCGCCCATAATCAAGCCCATGTAGTATGACAGTAGAATAGAGTTCTTGGTTTCCTTGAACGAGCTTGAACGAATACATTTTTTGTAAAGACAAGTAGAGGCTACACACGACATTGCTTCACCGCGAAATCTTCATCGTTTGATTTTGGCGAGAAAATGCCTTTGTCAGCCTAGTCCCTCAAGGCACAAAGTAGCCGCAGTAGAACCTCGCTGTTGCATAATAAGCGGGCGGATATACTATGATCAGATGCTTTCTTGGAATTCCGGGAAACACCCGAATCTGCGCGATTCGTATTTTCCACTTCTCAAAGGGAACTCTACTGTGATACTGTGGTAAGACTGTGTTGTGTCCTCTCTTAAGGCCGCCTCACACTAGCCGATTTTTTGTCGGCCGACAAAAAAATCTCCACTTGCCGGCTAGTGTGCGGTGAATTCAGACAAGTCTGAAGTCAGTTTAAGGTGGCTCTGAACGCTATCTATGGAATTTTTTTTAACTTTGCCACACATTATGTCTTATCATACTTATCAAATTTTGATAATATAAGAAACATGTCACCGTACCGTTTCTGAATTGTAAACCCCTTAAGCTGTAACTAAGGGTGTTTTTAGCAGGTCACACTGTTGCTATAGTAACTTAATGTGTCAGGAAAATGATAACAACGTGTTCACCAATGATTGGGCAGTTTTTTGATACCATGATCGTAGCATCAAGGGATAAAGAGTGGCATAATGACCCATCAAAATCTAAGTGCTGGAAACTGTTTTAAGCCACCTTAAAATGTTTGATCAATTTGCTGTAATGTTGTTGGCTGTGTCAAGCCATTATGATGCAAAGGTAGTAATCAGTGACTGATCAGTTATGGCCTGATTCAATTGGTTCATTTTTGGTCAAGCCTGTGCTGCGGCTGGTTGAACAACATCATGTGAATTCCGTTGAGGTCAAGAAATACATGTACCTTTAGTTAGTGACTACTGTTTGTAAGGTGAGAATAGTTGTTGGTACATAAGTTGAGCAGTGTCTGTTCTTAGTTAGTTTGGTGGTCAGTTGTTGAAGGTGTGTTGTACTGTGGGTTTACATTTGAATGGAGTTAGTTAGTAGTTTGGTCTAGCTGTTGTTGCTTTTGTTGTTGTTGTTGTTGTTGTTGCTGTTGTTGTTTTTGTTGTTGTTGTTGTTGTTGTTGTTGCTGTTGTTGTTTTAGTTGTTGTTGTTGTTTTTTCAAGGTATACCTTGTGGAACCTTCCCATTTTCTCCATTTATTCCCTGAAGTTTCCCTGATTTTGAGAATTGAAAATTTCATTGACTATTTTTGGAACCTGACATGTGGCAACCTATAATAAAAGTGCATTATTTAAAAGAAAAAAGAAAAAAAAGTGGTACATTTTCATTTTTTTCCTGTCCTAGAATTTGATGATCCTATTTTTGATGACTTGGGGCACCCTGTAAGGATGCCCTATGGGGGACTGCCCTGAAGGAACCAGGTTAAGTTTTGATTTGATCATTGCATAAGGACATTAGTGTTTACCTGGTCCTTTTAAGCTTATGTCTTGTCCTGAGGTATTTTGACTTCAGCTGTTCAAAAGAAGAAATACAAAAATTTAGATACTATATTCTCCACAAACTCTCTCTCTCTCTTTTTTTTATTGCATTCACATGTTAGGTGGGGTACCCCAGCAAGGCGGGTTACCCAGACAACTGGTCTGGGTAACCCGCTTCGGTGGGGTGAGTTTTCTCCATGTGAAAGCTGCGGAGTGGGGTAACCCGCCTAACCGGGGGTAATCAAATCACTGTGCCAAGAACAACATGGCAGAACAACATGGCTGCCAACCGCTACGAGCGTGGTAAGCTATTT
Organism: Orbicella franksi; assembly: GCF_964199315.1. NCBI lineage: Eukaryota > Metazoa > Cnidaria > Anthozoa > Scleractinia > Merulinidae > Orbicella > Orbicella franksi. Next base: position 34,927,058 of record NC_138145.1, on the reverse strand, counting down.
CAACAATTCACCTCCAACACCACCAAAACACTAATGAAATTGACAGTGCTGGAGACAATTTAAGCATGGAATCAGATGGTCAGGGTTGAAGCGAAAAGCAGCTTCATCAGAACAACCAAAGAAAACAAACGTTAGTTCTTTATTATGTGCGTGCTTAACAAATGGTGCGATTGCATTTTGGACCTCACCCCACACCCCTGGGGTTGTATGTGAAGATAATTATTTCTTTACCACAGGTACGTCAGGTACCATGACAAAATGGCAATAACCAAGGGATTAAGAATAATTTGGGTTACAAGCTAGATCTATTAAACATGTACATAATACATGTAGTCACTAACCTATACAAAATAAATTTGCATGTATCAACCTAAGGTAATATCCCCCTGTGAAAGAGGCGCCTAAATTTCATGGCTATTTACAAATGCTGAAAGTAGCGACACCCCAAAAGTAATAACCATTCAAAAACTACATTTAGTGATCTCAAAATTTAATGTAATTTGACTTGTTATGAGAAACAATGAAAACAACAGATAACACAAGCTAAACCCTATTAACCTCACATAATTATTTGCTTTAGATGACTGTTATTACAAACTAAGGCAATATTTTATTTTTTGGTTTAATTAACCAGTTATGTGCACTATCGAGTGTCAAGACTATAAATGCCAAAAACAACCTGTGCACTGTGCAGTGTCAAAACTATAGATGTTGAAAACAAGCTGTGTGCTATTTAGTGTCAAGACTATAGATGTTGAAATAAACAAGCTGTGTACTATTCAGTGTGAAGTTTATAGATGTCAAAAACAACCTGTGTGCTATTCAGTGTCAAGTCTATAGATGTCAAAAACAAGCTACATGTGCTATTCAGTGTCAAGTCTATAGATGTTGAAAACAAGCTGTGTGCTATTCAGTGTAAAGACTTGAAAACAAGCTGTGTACTACTCAGTGTCAAGTCTATATATGCCAAAAACAAGTTGTGTACTATTCAGTGTCAAGACTATAGATGTTGAAAAGAAGCTGTGTGCTATTCAGTGTCAAGTCTATAGAATAATGATGTCAAAAACAAGCTGTGTGCTACTCAGTGTCAAGACTATAGATGTTGAAAACAAGCTGTGTGCTATTCAGTGTCAAGACTATAGATATCAAAAACAAGCTGTGTACTATCAAGTGCCAAGTCTATAGATGTTGAGAACAAGCTGTGCACTATTCGAAATTCCGATACCAGGGGAATAGGAATAATAGAGTTACGTGCAAGTTTTAAATTATGTTTCCTAAACTTTACAAAAATAATCATGAACTTTAAATGTAATTATCAGTCAATCTGAAAGTAACAGTGCTCTGAATTTCAAAGTAATCAGCAAGATTAGGGACCTCAAATTAATGTAATTTCACTTGTTGTGAGAAACAATGAAGATAAGAGATGCAACAAGCTGAGCCAATCGCAATGATAGCAGGGAAATGCTGCTACATCTAAAATGATAGTTGTTACAGTACTTTCAGAACTTAATGGTGACATGTTTGAGGAGGATTTCTGCAAGAGGTTTAATGTAAACAAGTTCTTATTTGTCTTTTCATGGTTGCCACAGGCCTCTCTTTCAAAATTCCCTGCATTGATTAATGCATTGATTACACTGTATGTGGAAAATACACTTGATAATTTCCAATGTATTGATCATGAACAACAGTGAACCCACAGTTTAAGCTCTTTAACTGCTGCCACAGTGAGTGAACCTGAAGCGAACAAATGAGACACCAGATCTAATCTAAAAATTACTAACAATATAGAGGAAATCGACCACCTTTCATGCAAAATGCAAGGAACTGTGGTCGGCAGTAAGATCAGGAATTGTGGTCGGCAGTAATTACTGGTGGCGTTTGGAGAAAATATATTCTCATATTGGGTGGAGTCGCTTCACTTCATGACTCCACCCAATACAAGAATGTATTTTCCTCCCAACTAGAAAACAACCTGTGCGAGAACCAGTGCGTGCACGCAAAACTGTCACACTCTCCCTCTTTCACTGATAAATTTTTTTGACTACAGCAATTGGATAATAAATCTCTTATTAGATGTTTTGGTATGTAGTATCGCTTTATATTTTTACTTGTTGTTTGTATTTTGATCAGCCCTATGGGCTCGTCAAAATATGGCACAACTTGTAAAAATATACAGTGATACTACACACTAAAACATCTAATAAGATATGTATATATTTGCCAGTATTCTTAAGGAGATCTTGTACAAAATATACCCTGCACTTGCTCCAGGTTTTCTAATACAAAGATTTTCTTTCAATAGTAATATCTTTCTTGTATTCTGTATAGTCAAGTCCTCTTTGAAGCAGTCATCCAAGTACGATGGTCTCATAATTCACAAATTAAAGTACTCTTACTAGATGTTCCAAGTGAAAGAGGGAAATATTATTCGAAATATTACCTAGTTGTACTTCAAGAGAAACAGTAATCCTCAATATCTATCAAAGTTAGCATAATATTTGGGAATTGCTTTCAACGCATCAATGGGCTCACTTGGTAACCTACCTACATGTATCGTAACTACCTAGTTATTCATAGTGCTTTAACAGTTATCCTAACATTTGGAAAGTTTAGACCTCCTCCACATGGTCTCATACAATGGGCATAGCAAATAAAAGCATTTCAATAAGATTGCCTTCTAAAACATATAGTAGTTTACACAAAAGGACAGCACTTAAAGTAACTTTAAGACATCTTTTGTTATGATTAAACAAATACAAATAATTCATCCGAGATAAAACTATTCACCTACCAAGATGGATATCAGTAGAATTTCTATTTATTTGATCTTGCCTGCTACCCATATTCATGGCAATACTGAAGATATGGTGAGGGGGGGGGGGGGGACAACACTCGTTGAAACACTGAAGATAGAGTGGGGGGAGGGGAGGGGCGCGCAGCCACCTCTTGATGTTTCATACAGGACGAAGCAAGGGAATCTAGCTGGGACAAAGGGTATTAAATGCATATTGCCACAGCCAACTCTTTCTTAAAAATCAAGTATATTTGTTTTCTCTAAAGGCTGGTTTTCACTAGAGCATAAGCACAAGCACAAGCATAAGCATCAGCACCAGTGATAAAAGCTTACCTACACCTCCAGTCAAATCGCACGCCAGCAAAACTTTCCAGCTCTTTGTGGTAAAACGGCAACATTCTTCACCTAAATATACAAGAAGTACACTAAGAAAAGCAGGCAATCCTCTCTCCAAACAAATCATGAAAGCAGCGAAAAGAAAGGCGCTAAATACACTGAAAATAAGAAAACAATTAACCTTTCCTCCGCTCACGTTCAACTTTCGCGGTCCCACAACATGGACGAACTGTCCTTGCAAAGAATGCTGGGAGAGTTCACACATCTCGTGCGCTAGCCTCGCGATATGGTTGCCGAAAAGTAGCATAATTTGACAAAAAAATATTTTCATTTGGTAAATGACATATTTTTATTCGCTAAAAATATTTTCATTCGGTAAATGACATATTTTTATTCGCTAAAAATATTTTGATTAGATAAATGACATATTTTTATTCGCTAAAAATATTTTGATTCGATAAATGACATATTTTTATTTGCTAAGAATATTTTGATTCGATAAATGACATATTTTTATTCGCAAAAAATATTTTCATTCGATAAATGACATATTTTTATTCGCTAAAAATATTTTCATTCGATAAATGACATATTTTTATTCGCTAAAAATATTTTCATTCGATAAATGACATATTTTTATTTGTTAAAATATTTTCATTCGATAAATGACATATTTTTATTCGTTAAAATATTTTCATTTGATGAATGACAATTTTTATTCGCTAAAAATATTTTCATTTGATAAATTACATATTTTTATTCGTTAAAAATATTTTCATTCCATAAAAATATATTTGTTCGATAAAACCGTTCCCATGCTCCTTTTTGCATTCGATAAAAACTATTTTTATTTGATGCTTTTTTCATTTGATAAAAATGTACTTTCGATAAAGTCACATGACCCAAGGAGGCATGGCCACAAAGCATTACGGCACGATTACAGAGCTTCAAAGTGGATAGATGCGAACACAGTGCAGAGTTCTCACTCCACGCAACTGGTCACCTGAGAGGCTGTGGTTCAATGGCATGCTTAATCGACAAATGCAGAATGAGGCAATTACCCAAGATATGATGGAATGGTATGGTACTGACCCAGAGGGCCCATCTCCTTTGGAGGAACATGGATCTGTTGAAGTTGAAGAGATCGAGAATCCTTTCCCAGAAGAATTGTTTGAAGAATTCAGACAGCTAATTAATCCAATGGCTGAATCTGGCAGCTTTGGTATAGACATATATTTGAGTGCCCTTGAGGCTTACCGTGAGTTGCTTGAGTAACTTTGAATTTTCCTTTGACAACCTGTAAGTCATATAACAGACCAGCAACATGCTGAAGTTCTTCAACTGTATAATGCAGGCCTCTAAAATTTGGAAAAGGCACGTTTTATGTGCTAAAAGCAATCTTGAAATAAAAAGGAGCAATTCTAACTACAATTGTTCAAGTTTAAAATAAATTCATTTTTGATTGACATAATTTTTTAACCAAACTGAATTCAATTTTTTCTTGTTTGAAAATTGTTATGTAAATGAACATGATTGAAGCAATAAATAATACTTAGAACTGGTTACACAAAAATTAAACCATGACTAAAATTAAAACAGAACACATACATTTACATCTGTTTCTGAGCAATGTTAAGCGAAGTTGATAATTTTACTGTAGTTTTCCTTTCAAACTAGACTGAAAGCATTCATTTGCTAATTTTAATGAAATCCTTGTTTATGCTTTTTTTCTTCCACAATAAAAGGCAGTTGTTGGGACTCAACTTATCTACTATAAACATTGTTTTCATGCATTTTCATGAATTCCCACAGGCCTCATTGGCAGCAGAAAGGGGGATGGGAAAAACAATATATACAGTAAGCTTTCAATGGTGTCCAGACTGAATATACCTCACATTAAAACTCTTGTACCAGCCACAGCCAGCATGTACATGATATTTCCCATCAAAAAATATCAATGTTGGGTATGAAAAAAGGAGCAGAAAGTGTAACAGTTTATTTCAAGTATCACCTGTCAATGGCAACACTAATAGTAACTAACATTACAATAAAGAAACAGTTTTGCCTTGAGAAAGTCCACTGAACATGAGTGTTTTCAGTTCAAATGAAAACAGGAGCTTTTAATACAGGTTTTCTATGTAAACAGTTTCAACTGAGCATACTTTGTAACTAGAAGTATTATTTTCATTAATTTTATATTTTTAGTTGTCTTAATTGCCCACAAACTTACCAATGACAGGGAATATTGATTCAATGTTACAACTTTGATACAACTACATGCATAAACTAACCCAACGGGCATCTTGTTTAATTATAATAGAACTTAGAACAGGCATGCTTTATCAAGTGGTTATCAACATTAATATGGAACACCAATAACAACTTATTCAATCATAATTTCCATTTTTTAAATAACCAAAACCAAAACAGTTTGTTAATATTTTCCTTGGTTTTTAAGATGTCAATAAAAATTTCTAGTTAAATTTTTAGACACTTAAAATTTGCCAAAGCCTTCACCACCATAAAGGAGACTTGTTAGGCAAGATTGCTTGAAATCCTCATAGCAACTGAGGGCTACTGGTAGAGAAATAGTAGAAAAACAGGTGCTGGCTTCAAGTAGTTTCTTGGAAGGATCACTGTTGTATGTCACTTCAAACTGATCGTGGGAGTGCAACTGGGTACTACCAGAAATAAACCTTACCAGGGTTTTCACAAAAGACTTGCCTGTGTTTTCATCTGAAATAAAATCATATTTCACAATAAACACCTACTGGGATATAAAAGCATACATTCAGTTGCTATGGACATTGGAAGATTTCAGCAGACTTACCACTGAAAATAACTAAAACAGAGACAAATATAATCATTGGTTTATCCATCTAAATCCTGTGGAAAAGACAAAAATACTTGACCAAAAACGGAATGAAAATGAAATACACTGCAGCAAGTGCTGTACATGTGCAAATTGAAGAAGGGCATAGTAAGCTGTGTTATTTATTTCTTATTAAGGAAATTTGTTGGAAATACGTTGTTTTATGAATAAAAATTGCTTTGTTCATCTAATATTAAGCTTCACATTTTACATGTATGCTGTCATGCAGTGCACTTCACTAACTCTTGGCAATATCTAACCTTTCAGGGAAGATGGTTCATCAATGAATTTGTAGAACCATTCACATGCTAACTTCTGTTCTGCAGACCTGGTGTCATGTTGACCATAAATACCTGTCCTCATGCGTTCATTCACCATAGTTGCATCAATGTCAACGTCATCTTTGGTTGGAAACACTTCCTTAGAAATGCTTGAGTTTTCCCGCAGTATTCTTCCTAATTCCATACAGTCTGAAGTCCTTTAAAAAAAGAGTCCATTGCCAGGGTCCTTGTGATGATAACCTCTGTTGTCATAATGTCTTTGATTGCCCTGTCCTTGTTCAGCTTGGTAAGTGGCACATCACTGAGACCATGGCTTACAATCTTTTCTTCCAATTTCTCTCTGTCATCGGCGGTGAGTTCCTCCAGGTCATCTTTGCTAAGCACCTAAACATAAATGTTTTTTTAAATTAAAGTTAAAACAACTAGCTTTTTAATTTATCCAACGTCTCAGGTTTCCTCAGGTGTTTGAGTGACAATCAACAGAAATGTATCAGGCCTTCAAGTCTATTACAGGATAAAAGGAGAGGAAGCCTTGCCTTTGTGGTTAGTAGCGTTTAGATCTGTACATGTGCCAGGATTTCACGTCTAATCTCTCGTGTTCACAGTGTAGTGTTTTTTGCATTGATATCAGCGTTTTCCTTGAGCATTAGTTTGTTAAGAGTGGACTCTTCTCAAAGGCTTTTTGTGACGGGTGACTGTTTATTTGTTTATTTAAGGTATAATTTGAAAATTACTACATTGGCACTCACTCGGTGCAGCCTGAGGACTATTTTCCAGTATTTCTGGTGGCAAAGTACTCACTAATGGCCTGCCTCACTTCACTCCGTATGATCGAGCGATTTAATGCCATGCTTCCATCCATCCTCTGCGTTTTGACAACATAAAATGGCCGATGGCGGGAAGCTTTGTAACCGTGCCGTAATCCTTTGTGGCCATGCCTCCTTGGGTCACGTGACTTTATCGAAAGCATATTTTTATCAAATGAAAAACACATCGAATAAAAATGGTTTTTATCGAATGCAAAAAGGAGCATGGAAATGGTTTTATCGAACAAATATATTTTTATCGAATGAAAATATTTTTAACGAATAAAAATATGTCATTTATCAAATGAAAATATTTTTAGCGAATAAAAATGTCATTTATCGAATGAAAATATTTTAACGAATAATATGTCATTTATCCAATAAAAATATTTTAACGAATAAAAATATGTCATTTATCGAATGAAAATATTTTTAGCGAATAAAAATATGTCATTTATCGAATGAAAATATTTTTAGCGAATAAAAATATGTCATTTATCGAATGAAAATTATTTTAGCGAATAAAAATATGTCATTTGTCGAATGAAAATATTTTTAGCGAATAAAAATATGTCATTTATCGAATGAAAATATTTTTAGCGAATAAAAATGTGTCGTTTACCGAATGAAAATATTTTTTTGTCAAATTATGCTACTTTTCGGCAACCATAGTAGCCCGCCATAACGTATTTCAATGCTTCGAAAATAACTTGACTTTGTGAGCCTACCGGATGGCAAAACACTCCCCGATAACGTGTCTTATGAGAAGTGGATATCTCATGGAGCCTTCATGTCCTAATGGCGCCGATGCTACGACCTTTTCACACCTTGAGCTATTTTTAGAATTACTGTTGGCGCGAAAATATGACATCATCAGTCACATCACGCCTCCTACCTGCCCCCAAGTTGAACCAATAAAATCTTCTTGCTTTACTGTTTAGTTATTCAAAATGGCGCACAAACTGAACTCGTCGTCCTCGGAATGTTTCGATACAAGTTCCTCTATTTTTCTTGATTCTTCTTTGGAATCAAGTGTTTCGGAAAGCGAAGCTGAGGATAGTGACGAAGAAACAGCTGAGGGTGAATGCAAAAGTTCTGACAGTCAACGGAGAAAAACACCAAAGGCAAAAACTAATGGTACGACATGGGTAAGAGTAAGCTTGTGTCCAAAACAAAATCGCTACATGAGCAGCAAATGGAGGAATTATCATTGTAGGTTATTTCTAACGAAGAGGTTAAGAATGTGGAAGGCGAATTACGGCTTATCCACGAGAGAAGAACTCATTCCTTTCTTGCGTTCGGTGGACAGAGAAGTCCGACAATTCTCAACCAACAACAACTTGCGCAAGTATCAATCAAAGTTTCTGCACCTGTGTCAGAACTGTGTAAAAAACAATGAAAGTTTAGAGACTGACTTTAGGGCTCTTATTGCCACGTTACCAAACCTTGAACGTACAAGTGATGAAATTGTTGGCGGCATCTTTAAAGAACTTACCTCAACATTAGCCAATACAAGGATCAATGAATTCTTGAATCCAAAAAGTAAAATAGATTTAAGAATGCAGGGTAAAGTAGTCGACGCTGATGAAATGCTGCGACCTAAACTGAAGTTGTATGCACTGGTATCAAAACGTAAAGTTTAAGTTCCTTGACTAAAAGGGCCAGTCAGTTAAAGGCCAGCCATCATGTCAGCCTGCTATTTATGACCAGATTTTCATGGCTCATTGCTGGCTGCGGCCTCTATTTGGTAGAACGTACTCAGTATTTCACCACTTCAAAAACTATACGCAGTTTCGCTCACATGGTAATTCTTCAGCTTAGGTAAAGAGCTTAAAATTTATAACTCTTGTCCAGGATCTTTAATGTACATGAACAAACCAATCCAAGTTGTACCAGGACTTCTACAAGTTTCAACCCATTTAAGAGGCTACCCTGCTCAGTTTCTGCGTATTGAATTCTTCAACTACAATGCAGAACTCTTTTGTTTTATTCTGCCAGGCCTCATAACCATTCCAGAATTTTAGTATGTTAAAACTGGGCTAATATGGTGGATATTACAGGTACATGAAATCAATACCTACATTTAGTATGCATCAAACTCACTATCTCTTTTCTGATTGGCCGTAAGCGTACGGTGAATTTTTTAAATCAGCACCTGTGACGTCATCTAGCTGCAGATTATACAATAGTCATGTCAAGGACACTCAAGATCACCGGTCATCATGGCATGTATGACCGCAGTGCATCAGATTTCTAAGGGTAATCATGTCAAGTTCCTGCACTTTGTGTTGCTTGCTATTAGTGAAGCAAAAACATGCCTTCCATTTCTTTTTTTCATTCAATTAGGCCATCCCCTTTTTTTCTCTGTTTAGCGTCGTCTGACCAACCCAGATTTTCACGTTTTCAAAAACAAAAGTTATGCAGAAAGTAATGACACATTATATCAAACAATTGTCACTTTAATCTGAAACATAAGCAATTTTTTGCCTTACAGATTTTTAGTTTTTTCCCTGTTCTTGTTTGATTTTAAAGGGACACAGTCAGCTGGCGCACATGCTCATTAGATACCATTTCATAGCTAATTTACATATAACAGATATGCAATCCAGTGTTTTTAACCAAACATGATAAAATAATATCCTAGGATGAGCAAAAGTACACTCAAAAACAGATTTTTCAGTAAACGATTGAAAATCAAGCAAAACACTGCAAAGATTGAAGCGAATTTCTAGATGTATTTGATACGTAACTTTGATTTCAGGTTGATGTGAACTCTTTTAGCTTCTTTTCAAAGTGACAAAACTAGTGTCCAGGTCAGCCTGGTCCCAAAGCTGACTGTGTCCCTTAAACAACAATGTCGATTTTTCCTTCCTCCATTGCCGCGATGTTGACTTTATAAGCACACCTTGTTGTTTCCAGGCTCCATGGATATTATGCCGAGGTACCAGTCTCCTAGCTCCAGACTCCTTTTCCAATTTTATTTTTGTTTTTGTTTTCTCCTTTTCTGACTGACCGACCCAAAATCAGAAAACACATTCGACAATAAACAAAAAAAAAGGGGATGGCCTTATGTAGGATAAAACAATTACTAGATTAAGTTTTTGTGATATCCAAAGTAATCAAGGTCTCAGGTAGGGTTATCAGCTGCAGCCGAAGGCTGAGGCCGATAACCCTTACCTTCACCTCAATTAGTAGTATATTCTGGATATCACAAAAACCTCATCCAATGATTGTTTGGTATCAAAAGTAAGAATTAACTATAACTAACAGCTTGGTGGCAGCATCTTGTATGTTCAGTTGACGATTTAGTTGAAGCATTTTCTTATCTTTGGAAATTGTTGGTTTTTGAGAGGAAGTCTTTTGAATTCTTGAGCAAGTTTCAGAAAAGTTTATCTACTTTTTTGAACAAATTTGACAAATGGACTCTTTTGAAATTGGTATAAAAAAGCCCACAAAGTAGCAATAATGTTTGAATTATCCCAGCTTTTTCATATATACAGCTGCATCAATAAAATACTTACCTACTGGGACTGTACTCGAGAACATGGCTCTCAGTCGTTTGTTCCGAGTCCACTAGCCTCCAATACTATCCCTTGGCATGTTTAATTATAATTATTTTATTATGTTGTAGTATCTCAATGTGTAGTTCCGGAAAATATCCACACCTCCCCCACGGAAGGGATTTTTTCTAACACCTCCCCACCCCTCTGGAAATTCCAGTAAAGCTTCATACAGTTCTTAAAATTTTTTGGTCTTCCAGAATACCCCACCCCCCAGGAAATTCCAATCCCTTCTGTGGGGGGAGTGTGGATATTTTCTGGAACTGCACAATAAGACTGTAAGAACAGTTTTTCTGTTGTTGTTGTTTTTCATTTTTATTTTGTGTGATGTACATGTACTGTACATGTACTAATAATGTAACATTACTATCAGTCTGTTATGACCTCTACAACAACTGGCTTTGTTTTCAAGACTATTATGAATAGAGTGGTTTTATATCAAATATCATAAAACCAAAACCAAAGTAATGACAGGGGTCTCATTAAGGGTGGGACACCAGGCAAATTGACTGGCTGTAAGGACAATTCTGCCCGTCTGTTTTGACCATCTCCAGGAAAATTTTTCTTATAAAAAGTTCAGTTCAAAAAGTTTTGTCGGCCAGTGAGAACTAGTTGCCCTCCTGTTGAAAACATTAATGAAACCCCTGAATGACTTTATTAGCCAATCACAAAGGACAACGACCATGCCAAGAACCAATCAAAACTCCAATGAATACATGTAGTCGACATGAAGTGCAAAAAAAACAGTGTACGGGTGCACGTGAGTCACATTGATTTTAGTTTCATCTGTGATATTTGGATGAAAAAGTGGTGCAAGGTTTTGAAAACAATGAATGGGAAGGCTGTGTTTTCATCAATAAAACACACTGGGGCTACTATACATGGCGAAAGTATTTGAATAAACAGTAGAACTATGGTATAGAGTGTTAATGTTTTTACATTTCCGAAACACTTGATTCCAAAGACGAATCAAGAAAAGAGGAACTTGTATCAGACAATTCTGAGGATGAAGAGTCTAGTTTGTAAACAGTACAGCAAGGAGATTTTACTGGTTCAATTTGGGGGCAGGTAGGAGGCATGGCTAACCCTAACCTGTTTGCCTATTCCCAGAAAGTGCACATTATCTGATAGTTTTTTATCGGCTCATTGTGTAGCCTGTGTACATCCACTCAAAAAAATCGGGGAGAAGGAAACTGCTGTAAGAGAGGTTTTAGGTCTTCACTTAATTAGTAACAGCCACTTAACTGACAACTGACAAATAGACAATCAAAATTTGAACTGATAACTGACATTTGCAACCCTCCTCCCCACCCCCTCTTCCTCCCCCATTTAGACCCTCTTATTTTGCCAACACAAGGGCTTTTAACTCCTGTCAGTAATTCAAGTTGTGCTAAGGCTTCCAGTCTGGCCAAACTGTGGAGAGATATAGTGTGGCCACTGTTTTCATCTACATAATTATGTACATGTGTAGATTCCAAGCAGCGACAATCATGCCTGCTGTGAGTCGGACAATGTGCGCAACACCCTTGTTTTTCTTAGCCCGTTCACAAGTAGTTTACTGATTTCTGTTTTTGCCTTTCCCGCGTCCTTTCTCGTGTCTACCCACTGTTTGTTAACATGTGAGTTCACTGTTGTTCCAGCAGCTGCTCTGCACTGTTCATAGCTGCGTTCTCCGTCAACATTATACAAATTACTGCAATTGTCCTCGGCTATTCCAGTTCCCGCATCGGTTTGGTTCCAGACCTCACACCAGTCCACACATGATCAATGGCGACCACAACCACAAACAAATTAAGTCAGATTCAACACAGGTAACATTAACTTATATTTTAATATATTTAAGCTTAAACCAGTATATTGGCAGGCAGTTAGCTACAACAAGATGTGTAGCAGTCTCAAATTCAGCTTTTTATCTTTACTAATGTCAAGAGCCAACTGGTTAGGCAACCAGCAGCTAGCAATGTTAACAAGATTAATGTGCCTCCATTTTCAAGTTCAGTTTCTTGTACCGTGCACAACTAGCACATCGAGGCATAGGTACATGTTTTAAATTATTTCATAACTTAACTTGTTTATGTTTAAATAACTGTCCTTGATAGAACTGCTGAGACAAGAAAAATCTGACAAGGGCTAGCTTCCTTTCTACCTTTCCCACCTCCTCCTCAAGGATGTTTTTTTCCTTTCTTTTTATCTCAAAATTACTTCTCGTGTATTACCAACATTTTAAGACAACATTGAACGGATATGAGATAAGAAGTGGATAAGCAAAATTTTTATAATTTTTTGTTTGTAGTATTTGACCCAAGATGGTTATTTGTTGAATTCTTGAGTTTGTCTCAACTAGATCTGTCTAGGATTGAAGTCTGGATTACACCCATATATAGTCATTTTTTTTTCTTTTTGAAGTTAAATATAGCCTTTTAAAGTTTAAAGTTCTCGTCTATAGTGCATTATCCCGTTGGCCTTTCTGTCGCTTTCTTATCCGCTGTGTTCATCAGCTTTAGCGGGCACGTTGTAGTAGGAGTGTGACTCATCATGCTTGTCCAAGTCACAATATGGTACATCCTTTGTCATGATAACCTCCAGTCGGTCAATCAACTCCGAGAAACTGGGACGAGAGGATGGATCTTCATTCCAGCACTCAGACATCAGTTCATATCTATCATGGATAGAAGATGACAAAAAGTTAAACAGCTGCATTGCGGAACAAACCCGATCCATCTACAATATTTGTCAAAGCCAACTTGAAATACATTACAACACTAAATCAGTTTCTCGACATTGTATAGGTGCGTGGAGGGCATGCAAGATGCGCAAAAATGAAATGTTTCAATAATGATTATCAAGCTTGCAGCCTCTTGATCAAAAATAATGTGAAATACACATGTAGTAATATGATGTACAACAACCTGAACCAATGCCGTCTCAAAATCCAAAGAAGAGTTACTTGATGATTGGTTATTTTAATTACTGGAGGGTTATCCCGTGGCTGAGCCAATTATTTTCACACAATAATAAAGTTATTATTACTATTACAATAACTCCTATTTGTTTAGAGCCCCTCTAGACAGCAATTCTATGCTCCTATATGACAACAATAGATTGCAATGGTCAGGTTTTAAAATAAATCTTATGTAAATTTGGACGGATATAGTTCATATTACAGATCCTTTGTATATATTTAATTTAAGCCACTATATGTCCATAACATTGGTTGTTCGCATATCGTTTGTCCACAGTTTAAAAACAACAATGTTCCTCTACGATAGTTGTGGTCTTCATGAATGACTGCCCTCTACTTTTAGTAGCAGCATTACCAGTTGTTTTTATACGATATAAATATATTCATGCGAGCCACAAGCATTTCAATTTGTAAGTATTGGATAATTGCTTGTTTTCAAGTATCAGCCCTATTTCGAAAGAGGGACAACTGATCTCAACGCAATTTAGTTACTTACACTTCATCACAACACATGTCAGGCCTTTCCATGCGATAACCAGTCTTCAAAAGTTGACACAGCTCTCGATTGGTTAACGTGGGATACGGCACACCTCCTGAAATTCATCCAAAGAAAAATAAGTCATAAGAAAGTGTCACGTGAGGAAAACTGAAATGAATTCTCGCCTTAACATAAGAAAGTAATGACTAATTTCGGAAAAAATAAAGAAACAAGAATGTAATGGAAATAGAAAAAAATATTTTTTTAACTTACCCATGGTGGCCATTTCCCAAAGAAGTATTCCAAAGGACCAGCTATATGCAAATAAAATAATTAAAAAAAAATCAAGAAACGCTGTTTTGTAATTACTGTACATGTACTCAACACAATTAAGATTTTAAGTCTTTCTCTTTTTGGGCCATGTAATTATAATGACAAGCCGCCCACCAGCAACTTCTACGCTTCTTTCCTGCCCTCGAAACTTCTCGACAATACACGCTAAATCCTTGAAAGAACAAGTTGTACTTCTCCGTGTGTGCATCTGAGGGTTAAGGAAAAGGTTTTGCCGTCACACGGAAAGAGTGACTTACACATCACTCTTGATGGTGTAAATGCTGTCATTAATTGATTCTGGGGCCATCCATTTCACAGGAAGCTTCTTTGTATTCTTTCCACTGTACAAGTCCTCGTAGATTTCTCGCATCAATCCAAAGTCTGACACTTTGACTCGGTTATCAGTGCCAACCAGAATATTACGAGCTGCAAGGTCACGATGAATGAAGCCTTTCTCTGCAAGATGATTCTAAAAAATTATGACAGAATTACAAGAGCACAATTTATTTATAGAAATAAAGATTATGATTCTCTTTTGTTTGTTTGTGTTTTGGGAATCACGTATTAAAACTTTGTTTGAAGTTACCAATAAACGAGGCATGCAAGACCCATCCTAGTTTCAGATGATTTGTTCACAGGACCTTTCTTGTGGAGGTTGAGAGTCACAACTAGAAAGTATTTTTACACTTTATCTCATTTCGAACTAGCTATAGTAATACCTACCATTCCCTTTGCTATTTGCCAAGCAAAAGAAAACAGCTTTTGAGTAGTAAAGCTGTCTGGTTCTTCGTCGTTGTCATCATCAATATTTTCAGTTGATATCAATATAGCGGCAGCATTGCTGTTGCCCTGTGATGTCGATGGCATCGACATCTGTTCCATGCTTTTCTGCTCCAGAAAATCGTTACAGTTACCTTCACCAGGGTCGGCGTCATCATCATCAATATTTTCAGTTGGCATCAGTATAGCGGAAGCATTGTCTTTTCCCTGTGATGTCGTTGGCATTAATAGCACCTCAATTTTTTCCTGGTTCAGAAAAGCATTATTGTTTCCTTCCTCTTTCTCGTCGTCATCATCATCAATATTTTCAGTCGATATGGATATGGTGGCAGCGTTGCTGTTTTCCTGTGATGTCGATGGTATCGGCATCAGTTCAATGATTTCCTGATCCAGTGAATCATTGCTGTTTTCCTGAATAAATAACGCAAGAAAAAGAAAAAAAAAAACAGAACAGAACAGAACCTAGCAAGTAATGGTAGTAAACTAAGCATTTGTAAATTATTACGTTATTGACATTTTGGGAAGGGAGGGAAGGATAGAAAATGTGGCGCTTATTTCAAACCTCATGTAGCGTGAGTTTTTGGTGAGTTTTTAGTGAGTTTTTCTTATCTTGATTGGAAAACATTTGTAGTAATATGTCGAAGTTGTAGTTGTTTTTTTTTCCAGTTTTGATTTTGGTATCAATGTTTGTTTTTTTACATTTCTTCCACTTCTGCTTTAGCTTTAGCATTTTTAATACTTCATCATACTCGTAATACTTTTAGAATATATCTAATAATTTTGATTTTTACTGCCAGTTTGGCTATGTTGACCTACCTGATCTCATCATATTTGGCACATGACCACCAATGAAATAAACATTCGTGGATACTTTACACATCATTTAACTTTCATTACCATACATAAGTACTTGTACGTTTGCAGATACATGTACCAATCCAAATAATAATAATATGCGCATAGATCAATGAATTTGTCGTGTAATTCTTAAATGTTATAATCTTCTCAAATGCAGTTTTAAGAGCTAAAACTGCCATGGAAATAAACAATAGAAAAGCGAACACTTCCGCTTGTCCATTACTTACTTCAGCAAGATTCTCAGCGAAAAGGGTTACATCAAGGATGATATCTCTGTTATCTCGTGACGGAGTGGATTCCATCATCAGCAAAGTTTGCTCTAGCCGTGGTTGATCTTGATCAATCCCATCCTGAGTATCATCTTTTTCCTGAATGGCAAGAATATTGACCTACCATGAAATACGCGTATTTTAATACCCTTATTTCACGGTAGGTCAATATTTTGCAAAATCTCCCTTTTTTAATAAAAAAAAAATGGGAGTGATAATCGAGAGGCGGGAGACATTTTAAAAGCTTACCATCCATCGAGATGTCAGAGCTGAAATGTTATATCGGACTAGATCGTTGGGAGGAGGGGAGGGTGAGGTAAAGGGGGAGTTCAAAGACTGGGCAAATTTTTGTGAGAGCAGAGGGACTAGAGGGAGATAGCTCCTTCATCTCCGGGATTTTAAAGTACCATCGAAACGCTCTAGTTCCTCCCTTTATGGGATATGTATTGGCTATCTATCCATACTTCCATCCTGCTATTTAAATGCAGTTAAACTGATCACGTTTTAATATTTTTCTTACATCTGTCAACTTTTCTTTTCACGTGGAACGAAAATTTAATACTTTTTCAAACTTTCCTATTGAAATTTTGACGTCAGGCCTACACCATTTTTCCAAAACAAATTTGAAGAAGAATATTTGCCTGATAACATTATAACGAAAGTAACTAAAGTAGTATTCAAGCTGTTTCTTACCTGAGAAAGCTGTCCAGAGGACATGGCAATTTCTTTGTTAACTTGGAAACCGCCAGGAATAGCCAAGGGCCAATTTTCATCCTGAAAGTCTAGCTCTCCCTGTTAAATATGCATTAAAAGTTAATATTTTAATCCTCATTTATATTTTTATTCATACACTCACCCATTCATTTGTTTGTTCATTTAATCTATTCAATCATTTGTCCATCCGTCCGTTCACCATTCCTTCCTTCCTTCCTTCCTTCCTTCATCCACCCCACCACCAATTCTCCTACTAACCCCCTGCTCACCGATCAATACACCCCGACAGTCAGCTATGTGACATATCAATTGACAGGTTATTTTCTATTAAGCCTCAAATATTTGATGGCAGATACACACGATACACTATAAAACATTCCCCATCCCTCAAGTTACATACTGGTGGAGTCAAAGGCCTCAGAACTTTTAGTCACCACTCCATCAAACCACTCATGTTCTTGAAGCCCTAAGCATATCTGATTAGAATAGGGTTTAATGTAAGGCACCTACTTGGCTGCAGTCGCTCATTTCTTTTTGAGCATTGAATATTTCCTTGTCGTCGTAACATTTCTTCTCCTCGTTACCCCCAGTCCCTTGGTTTCGATTGATCTAGAATACAATGAACACGATTAGGTCATAAATAACTACCACGATTGGTCTAAACATGGAAGTGATTAAGTTTCAAGATGAGGGCTGAACATTATCGACTGGAAATCTTGTTATATTTAGAACCCAACACAGCCTACTTGGGAGGCATCTAGCCATTGAAAATCCTATAGCTGCATGTTAAACTATGAGCTTTGATAGATTTGCAAGAGTCCCGTATAATTAGCACGAACTGCCTCGTGAAGGACTACACCACTGCCCTACTTTTAAATCCATTACTACAGAACACTTGGGGTAACATCAAATTGATTAAATATTCCTTTGGGAAACGTCTTACCGATTGCCTCCTGCGTCGTAACCACTGCAACAGATCACCAAACGGAACGTACTCTATCACCAGGAACTTGTGTTCCTGCAAAGTGCAACAACCAACCAGGGATACAATATTCTGGTGTGCACCCAACAGCTTCATCTGTTCTATTTCCTGCAAGAACTCTTCTTTTTGTTCTTCGCTCGGATCATCTAGACACAAATAATGTAGTTAAATTCCTATTTGCTACGAATATAAGATTTTAAAACCAGATTCAAAAATCAATCCGCCATCTATTAGGCTTTGCTTCAGTCACGGTCGGAGTGCATTCCGACAGGAAACTCAATTGCGTTTCATGCTCAGGACTACCTGCTCTCCAATTTAGGGATAATGGGACATGAAAAGAGAAAAACAAGGCGACAGATGATTATATAGTTTTTAATGATATCCACATTATAAAGGGAAATGGCTCAGTTGTGTCGTTCGTACTGTCACCTTAAGCTTAAGACTGGGGAGATACAACTTGCGATCTGATTGTAAAAGACCAAATGCAACCGATCTGTTAAGGGTTAAAGGAGCTCAGTCACGGTTTGTGCGTATTGAGAAGTTTAGCGTCAATTTTTCAAATTTGTTTGTAATCTGTGTTAACCTTCTCCAGCCTTAGCCATCCTTGTTCCTCTATGGTTTATCATTATCTCTTTGGTGTTTTTCTATGTTATTAAACTGTTATTTTCAGGTTTCCTACCATTTAAAGGTAATTAATTTGTATGTGGCCAAAATAACTCAAAATACCGTGACTTAACTCCTTTAAGTATTTTGCATATCACCGAGAATTTAAATCTCTTTCAGGTGTATTTTAAAGACAACGGACGAAACCAATTAGCAAGTTGTGTGACGATTCGCCCTCTTATACATGATTTTGCATAATGATTACAATTACCTTGCAGTTCTTTGACTGCGACCAGCTGGCATGGCTCCTCGGGCTTCAATGTTTTTACAGTATCAAACACTTCTATTCCAACTCGCCTCTTTAGAGTTACTTTGTAAACCACACCAAATGCTCCTCGACCCAGCTCCTCTTCGTATTTTATTTCCTCGGGAAGAAGTTCCCACTTGTCAAGCGGGATAATTTCGCGAGCTGAACGAACTGATCTGTGGACAGATGGGAAAATAGTTTATACACAAAAAGAGTTGTTATCATGTAGTACAGTGCAGTAGGCTTTTATTTTACTGAAATCTTGCTGCTCAAAAGACGAATATCTTAGAGCTTGGCGATGAAACTCAGCCATTCTGCATTCTGTCAATAAGTTCCAAATTGGATACCAGGTTCTGCAATGGTTAAGACTGCAGTTAAGCATATACCATCAAAGCTATCCCGGCTTCCGAGGGAGAGTTATTGTTATTTCCTCTAGATAACATGCTAGTCCATTGCAGGCTACTTCTGCACATTTCCTCGGGTTGACCTGGTACTTCGGCATTATCCATTTTAGAATATCCCCAGCTGGAGAGATTCCCAAATAGATTTTTTACCCAGGAACACAACGCAGTCACCCCAGCCAACGTACCAACATGGACCGCCAGCAGATCCCGGGTCCAACGCGCTTAGGTAGTTAGTTGGGGTACAGGAAATGGTGCAGCACGAAAAATGGCGAGCTAAAGAAGGAGAGAGGGGCTTGGTGCGAGGAGTGAACGATTGTTCTCTGGCTTTCCCGTACCACATAGGCTCAATTTTCAGATCCCGAGTCCAGCACGCTTAAGTAGTTAGTTGGGGTACAGCACGAAAAATAGTGAGCGAAAGAAGGAGAGAGGGGCTTGGTGAGAGAAGTGAACGATTGTTCTCTAGCTTTCCCGTACCACATAGGCTCGATTTTCTGCCGTTTTGGGTGTGCAGTTGTTTATCCTCCTCGCAAGGGGCAAGGAACGCGGGCTCACAAAACGGCTGGAAATATCGAGCCCATGTACCACACTCCTCTCTTATTTTTTCTCTCTCTGTTTTTTCCCCCACTGCTCCCCAACTAACCAGTGGGCCACTCCGCCTCCCATCATTTTGGCAAATCATTTCAGATCCGATTTCTTGTCTGAACATCATATTTCAAAGTTAAACTATGTTTGTCTTGTGATACGCATATATTATATATCTAGGGTCAATTTATAATAGTAAGGTTTTCTTTGCTGTTAGGTGAATAAATTTACGCAAAAAAGAGGCAAGGTCTCCATTACTTCTCAAAACAGCGCCTGCTGAGAATGGAACCGGCTGTAATTAACCTATAGATGCAGCTTTTAGCTGTAAAATGCTATAACATTCAGAATCTTTCCTCTTAATTGTCCCAGTTTTGCAATAACCAACGAATTTATCATGGTACATCTTAAGTATGAGGTAACAACAACAGTGAATAACCTTTTGATTCGCTTGTGGCGAGACCGTCTGTAGCACCAAAAACCAAGAATAAAACACAGCACCAGCAACAGAATGAAGGCGATACCAGATAAGATGTAAATCATCCTTTCATTGGAGATCGCGGTTTCTTCTGTTGGTTGACCAGAATTCCTTAGCACTGGCACTGAAAACGGATAATGAATTTATATCTTAAGGAGGCTCGGAGTTTAAGTAATGTTTGAGGACTACATTGGAAATAACTGGATGATCAACACTCCGAAGGCTGCCAAGATTGGATGAAGTCACAACTCCAATTTGCAAAATTGAATTTTTTTTTTACTAAATGAAAAAGCGTGTCGTACCGTTTTGCTTTAATTATATCGCGCTTGCAGCTGTCTACAGTTCATGATAATTGAGACTACTAGTACCGTTCAAATGAAAGACATGGAAAGATAGACTGTAAAAAAAGGACAAAATATTGCAAGCAAATTTTCACAATTTTCTAGCGTTTTGTGAAGTCGTGAAATCCAAGATGGCAGACCCATTCTATGACAAGGACCTCGTAGAAGAAAGGTTGGGATGTGTTATAAAATGTACAAGATTTATGGTCCGTAATGACTTAAATGCTCCAAGAGTAACGGGGAGTTGGCCTCAAAAGCCCCTCCCCCTTCCCCCCGATCCCCCATCGGTCAAAGAAGACCTCAAAAAGTCCATTAGCCCGGTCTAAATAGGGTCAAAGGGTATCTGCGAGCCTGTGACTTCAGATGCCACAAGTTCATGACCTTTTGAACGTTCTTTTAAACGTTATCATTTTATTAAAAAATTATCTTAAAGCTTAGTAAATCGGCGATTGTTGGCGAATTTTACACGTATTCATCAATAAATGAGCATTTTCTATGCAAATTTAAATTATCTACCTTGCTACGCTAAGCATGATCTTCCTTGATTTCGTTTTTAGAAGATATTAATGATCAAAAGTCGAATTTTCTTGACAAAAATGACCTTTGACCCTACAACCTTTTCCCACAAAATCTTAGATGGTCATTCCAAATGTGAGAGTATGGAAATAAGTGAACTGCATCTAAAACTCGTTCTTGTTAAACGATCTTGCTAAAAACCGCCAATAATTCGTCAGATATTTGTTATTTTCCGCTAAACATCATTTGATATGTCACGTGACCTGTCAGAAGTACCAAATCTTCCTCAAAATGCTAAGAACATTAAAACCTACCTGTGTTCTAAATTTGGTTCCATTGTCACTTGTGTCTTTGGACATATATCAAATAAATTATTTTAACCAGTAAAGGTCTTTGATCCAGTCCTTAGACTGCTTGAGGAGGGAGATAAACTTGGCGAACTTGATAAGCTTAATCAGCTTCTTTATCGTCCCACCCAAGTGAAAAAAAAAATGGTGGTGAAACCGAGACTGGTGAAACCAGAGTGAAGACTAACTGATATCCTCTTTGTTCAACCTAGTCGTCTGATCTAATAACATTTTTACTTGGTTTCCAGTCACTGGAAGACCTTAAAAAACCAAAAAGCCCAGTCTGGATACGGTTAAAGAAATTCCGCGAACTTGTGGCTAAAGACGCCAAATTTTTATGACAATGTTTACATTCATTACGGGCTATTGAAAATTATCATGCTCAAGAGACATCGTCTCTTACCACACTATTGCTCTTAGTTTTGCAGAAAACTCGTGTTCCAGTTTTTCTCGTGGAAATGAAATGCGGTCAGGAATCCTTTAGGGATATAAGGCAAGATTGCTGTCATCATTTTGTTAGCGAACGGGAATTTGGGCGTAATGCCCAACGAGTTTGCCAAGCAGAAAGGACACTGATGAGTCCCTTGGCCAGGACGAAACAAGCTGCGTATGTATTATCATAAATAACTGTCAACTTTAAATGAAATGTTAGAAATTATTTAAGTGGGAGATGAACTTAGTGTACTCTTCAAGTTTCATCAGCTTCTTTATGGTCCCACTTACCATTTGAAACCGAGGGCAATGAAACCAGAGTGAAATTTAGCAGATATCCTCTTTGCTCAATCTCTCCGTCTGAATGAAATATTATTTCCACTTTGTCTCCAGTCACAAGAAGATTTTTACCAGTCTTGTTACCACAATACACACCAAGTTCTTTGCCCGTCCCGTCTTTGATTCTCAAAAAGTCTTTGCTACAAAGAAAAGTAAATGATGTTTTGCACCAAACCACTAAAACTGAGTAACTTGTGATACTCGTAAGCAATCGAAAAATCAGATATATAATTAAAAACTATATACTACCTGGCAATAAGAATTTCCATGCTTTAGCGTGTATTATCGAATTATGATACACGTGGGAAGAAGCATAAGAGTTGCTTGAGGGACAGCACAGCTAGGGCAACTACAATCGGTGACAAAATTGTTGACACATTTGCCCTTTTAACCCCCTATTTCGTCATTTGATCTCTTTTTGCCCTCCTAGCTTGTCCTTTCAACCCCCCTCACCCCCAAACAGTGTTCTGTGGTAACTGCTGTGATCTTGAGCTACAAACAAGCAACATTGAATAGGGGAGCAAGGTCTTTTCCACAGTTTACTGAGCGTTAAACAGAATCGTGTTACTTGGTACACTAAAAGTACTATTGAAAGACAATGTGTCAACTAATTATGTCGCCGATTGTAGCTTCTTGAGTGCTCTCCCAACAAAATGATGTGTTCGAGCACGAGAGGAATTGTCATGACTAATTTTTGAACCAAACACAGTTAAAAATAAAAGAAAATCATAACCCACAAATGCAGGGATGCAGTCGAAAATGACATTCCTTATTCCCTGGCTTGACAGGTAATATGAGTGGACATTTTACTCCAGTCGTTGCTCTCAAATACTATGCAACTCGAAAAATATCTGCGCGAATTATCTGTCAAGCAGAAAAGAGGTAACTATACATAATACAAAACGTGCAGCTGACTGTTTACAGAAAGTCATTATAGCACTAAGCCTTAAAGAAGGTATGCTTACATGTACAAAATTGTACCAAAGTTTGGACAGTCCACATATCCTTTTGTATAGACAATCGACTCAGTCTAAGTAGAGTGTCTTGATGGAGGAATTGGATCTCAGTTATCAGTTTTCCGTTTTTGCCAAACAGAAAATTTTGCAGATCCCAGATCTAAGCTATAAGTTGAAAAAAGGGTCAATCCGATTCTCAGCTAACAGTTAAACCGATCTAGCTGCTACGAGGAAAATTTAGAGATCACACGTGAAAAGAACTATTCGTACTTATTTACACACGCCTGTATTTTTGCGTTTTCGAGAATTGACAAAAATAGCCAAACTTAAGACTTGCGAACAAAACACCTGGCGAATTTTACACCCTCAAAGTTTAATACTCAACACTAAATTCGCGTCCGTTAAAGCTGAATCACTTTTTTTCGTTTAGTTCTTTAAGGTCTCGTCCACACCACGCCGGTGAAATTTGAAAGCGTAGCTGTATTTCTGTGGTTAGGCCTACCGTTTACACTAATCCATCACGAAAACGGTACTCTTCCAAAACGCTCTTCAAACCAGAGGAATTTCCTTTTTTGGCGATTTATTCAGAATACGGTCCAGTTATGAAAGCATAAGAAAGGGGTACCTTTTTTCAATTAAAAGTATACGAAAGGAGTACCTTTTCTGTCAAAATGGTATAAAAAACTGTAAGGGGTTGGACCTCGGGGCGGAGCCTCCCCGTATAAAACTTTGTAAAGAACCTCCACCCCTACCGCTCCCCCTTCCCTCCCCGAAGCGATCTTTACAACAACGAAATAGAATGACCAAATTTTGAAACAAAAACAGTTTAGAAATGGAAAAGATAACCTAGAAATACAGGGATGCATTTGCAAATTATTATTATACAATGGGTTGATCAAGCCCCTGTACATACAGTAGTGCTCAAGTTACGCAACAGTCGAAATTTAAGGATTTGCTTTGGAAAAATGGTTATATTCTTAAGCCTAAAAAAATGCGAAGAAGTATGAATAAAGGTAACCTTACCTTGCTTCAGGTGTGTGTTTCCTTAGTTCCCTTGAGGTTTCCAGGCTGATTTATTGCAATTTAGGTGATTTTTAGAATATATATAGAGGACAAAGCAGTGAAGCTAAAACCTCCTAAATTGCAATAAAACAGCTTAGAAACCTCAAGGGAACCAAGTCTGGAACAAATCATTAAATTTGGACTGTTGCATAACCTGAGTACTACTGTATGTACAGGGACGCTCATTTGAAATCTTGGGCCACCCCTGATTATACTATAATTTAGCACAGCCCCCGAGCAGGAGTAATATTTCATATGCCCCAACCCCTGGAGCAAATGTCCGCCTTTTGTCCCGGGGGGGGAAGAGTACTGGAAATTAATGAACTCAGTGTTTATCAGATCAAGAGAAACATTTCCGGTCCCCCATTCAAGTAGACTTCTAAAATCTTATTACTAATAAACATAATTGGGACCATCGAAAAGGGACTTAGATTCACTAATAACAGAGTATTTACAAATAAAGCTCAAGAAAGCTGATAAGGCTATGTTCCAATTGGACAAATGCATAGATCCAGGATAGATAGAAATTCATCCGAAGAGTAACGCCATCACATGACTCTACTCCACATTAGATAAATGTAGCTGATACACTCGATCATCACAGCTATATTACTTACAGGCAATGTTTACTTTCTTCCACATCAAAATCCTGAAAGTAAATGTTCATCGACCAGCCTTCTGGAATAGGATATGTGGATACATTGTCCGTATTCCTTGGGTAGCTGATAGGATATCCTTCACTGGTCAGAAAGCCAATCTGTGGGCCATATTCTGTTAATACAAAGACGGTTTTCATGTTTCTTCAACGTTACAAGACGCACATTTTAACCGACATTTTAGGGGAATGGACAGTTATTAACAAAGACCTAGCAAAAAAATCTCCCAGCTTAATTTAAACCAAACTTGATATGACTTGAAGGATGACAATTAATGTTTACTTTATTCGATTGTAATATAATAAAGTTGAGTATAGAATGGGATAAAACTGTTCTCATGGACGTCTTCAGAGTTTGGACATCGAGGTTTAGATTAAGCAATTGAGTACTTTTTCCATGTTTATGTAGTCTCATCTAAACACATAAAGGCTGGGAGAATTCGAGATAGTTACTCAAACCCAAGACACAGGTCGAGGGTTTGCAAAACTTTTGAGAATTTTTTCAACTCCCCAAGTGTTTAGATGAAGCTATGTAAACATGGAAAAAGTACTCTATTGCTTTTATAAAATAGCTCTTAACAGTGCGCGTACTATCTCAAGTATTTTGTAAAATCTCTTTTAGAAATAATTATTTGACCATTTCTACAATTCATTGACTCCTGACACCCAGCATTGTCCAGAGGGGGGTGGGGAGTAAATTGGATTCTGGTTTTAAGGGAAAAATAATAGTGTCTCAAATGTTATGGCCAGGATTGAAGGCATTCATGATCAAGATGTGTCCTTAAGTGCGATCACTGCATGAGATGTCCGTTACATCAAGAGATGCTATGGCCAACAATTAGTCAGAAAGAACTCTTTGTGCTTCTGCCATGCCAAACTAAATTCAGGAATTAAGTTCAACAAAAGCATGGCAGAAGCACGGCGTCTGAATCAAACTTTTGAATTAAGTTCGGCAAGCAATTAAGTTCGACAAGCTCTGCCGTGCTACACGACTCTGGCATGGCAGCGATTCAAATGTCGTGCTTCTGTTGCGCCAAACTAAATTCATAAATTATGTCAATGTGTTTTGGCAAGATTTTGTTCCCTCGGGAAGTTAGGAGGAGAATTGTTACGAGGCTTCAGTAAACCCTGGATTTGATTGGACTCTGGCACGACGTCTGAATCAGAGCTGATTTCCTGCCATGCTACAGTCAAACCAACTTGCAATTTAGTTCGGCACGGCAGAAGCACGACGTCTGAACTGGGCCTTTGATAACAATGTGGACAGCATGAAACTTCACTTTAAGCTATAGTTTCCAACCTGTTCATTTTAGTACAGGTGCTTAGGACTTTGCACCCAGAGGGCCATTACAGGGCGTTTTCTCGAAGTTTACCTGGGACTCACTCTCAAACATTGTACTTTATTTGACAAGAGAAGAGAGATTAAACAAGAAAAAACTCTTACTTGTGAAATTGACTTGGAGTTCTTTCACGTCAGTTCCATACTGGTTGATGGCCTGGCAGGTGTAGTTTCCATCCTTGTCCAGGCGGATGGTTGCAGTGTCTGTTGTATTCACCAGTACTGTAGAGTTCCGTATCAGTGCTGTGTATATGGGAGGAGTTCCTCTGGCTGAACATGACAGCATGCCTCCTAGTATTGCTAACAGAGCAGCTGGGAATGTTACCGTTGGTGGAACTAATCGGTTAGAAATAAAAACCTGTTACCCTTAATGTTTATTGACTGAACCATATCTGCTTACATTAATTTTAAACAAACCATATCTTCCTGTAATACACGCACAGATTACATTAAAATGTGATTTTAGTTGACACATTGACACAAATACATATATTTGTGTTGCGTGCTTCAACCAACCCAGAGAAAAAAACTTCTGATATGTGTGAGATAATTATAAAACAGGAACTGCACATGGGGTGTAAAGTGAAGAAATGATCCTCGCAGTAGATTGCCATTTAACAACACTAATTTCTTTCATTTTTTGCTCAAATGTAGCTATTAGGTGGAAAGAAAGCTGGTGTAGTTTGTTTTCCCTAGAAGTCCTTGCATGACAGAGTCCTAAAAGGTAAGGCCTAAAAACTGTCAGTGCATGCCTGCTGTTAGATTGCACAGTCACGTGACTTACATTATTTTTGGTCAAAGGGAAACAACAGGAAAACATCCGTCTACCGGAGAAGGTAATGAGTCAATGATTTCAGGAAGAAACTATTTACAAAGTGCATTGTATTATTTATCAGCTACCTTGTATTATCGATGTTTGTATCTGGGCTTCGTTCAGTGCAACATCGTAAACCTTCATTTCCGCGATTTTCCCTTTGAAATATGTCGTGTTTTCGCAATCTTTAAACCCCATTCGAACTGTGTAGGAGTTGGTTGCCATCTGATAACCTTTGCCAATATTTTGCGAGATACTGAAATGGCCATTGATATACAGCGAGTTAGTTCCAGTATTGTGATCATAACTTGCTGCAACATGAACCCACTTTCCTGCTGGAAGAACCTCAGCAGTTTTTATACTAGTCAGTGGTGGAGAAGATCTTTTTACAATTTGATTCAAGAATTTGCCGTCAACAATCCACATAAGGACTCCCCAATCTCCGTAGACGACTAATGGTCCATCTTGGCCTCCACGTTGAACCCAGCACATCAGTGTGATTGAGAACCGAGTGTCCAGGCCCCCATCATTTGGAAACTTGATGTAGCTGCTAACAGTGCCATAAAACATGTACGCTCCGCCTGGTTCGTTGTAGGGTCCGTTTGTAATCGCAACATCTCCCAGGATTCCCTTTGGCTGCCTGTTCTCTTTTTCTGTGGCTTTATAGTGAGTATTCAAGGGGTAGAAGGCAACAGGTTCTGGCACAGCTACAAATTAGATTAAAAAAAATTATTCACATCGTCACAAATAACATGAAAATACGATAGCAGTAGAAGCATTCTTTAGGACAGGAATTTCCAAGTTTGTTCTCTGTGGTCAATTTAACCCGCCTTTTGGAGTTGGCCATTTGGTGTCGGATGTGCTTCCGTATGGGACTCATAAAGCCTCAAAGATACCTAATGATTGGCCGCAAGGAAAAAGTAAACTTTGTTTCCTGGAGACCCTACAACTTGACACAAGGGTCAATCCTGGGTGTTATATCATGAACACTTTCCTATTATTGCGTGGGGAAGCAAAGTTTTTGATAATTGTTCCTTACGTGTTCAAGATAAAAAGTCCTTTGAGCGCTCAAAAATTTAACTTGATTTAAAGGAGGTGATTGCAAAATTCAAGAATTCGAAAATTTGGTAGAGTGTGTTGCAAAATTTCAAATTTGTATCATTTTCCAAAGTCGTCATTTATGTCAAGCAATCATTATTCATTGTGTTGATTGATTCTCTATATCGATTTCTATCGCCCCCAGCAGTCAGTCTTGCAGAAACATGCCTTATACTTGCTCTTTTTCAGTTTTGGTTTTATATATTGTTACAGATATATCTACCTTCTGTGCCTTCATACATTTTAAAGTTATTATCACAATTATAAGGGCATTAACTCCATTCAGTTATCATTTCTTACAGGGTGGCACAACAGCTGTGAAACTCATTAGAAATCCTCTGTTTTGAATATTGCTGCCTGAGTGGAATTTTATCAAGGCTTTTTTTCCAGATACAAGAACTGTCTTTCCAGTCATGTGACCACAGTACTTGCCAAACATCCGATTCATCTCATTGGTAATCTGTAAATAATCTCGGCTACAAAGAAATGAAACATAAACAGGTGACTTTCTGTAACAAGGGATCACTTCAACCTGGAACCCAGATTCTTTGTTCCCCTTGACCAGCACTGGAGAACCAAGCTGATAATCATGTACCTCAGCTTGCCTCAGTCGGGTCCCTGTTGTTTTACTTATTGTGGAAGCGATGGTTTGGGGAAATCCATAGGAATCCTGCCATGCATGACTTTTTTAGAGAGCACTTTCGAATGAGCTTCGACTCTTTTCACGCCCTTTGTCGAATTCTGTCGCCATTTATGACAAAAAGAAACACTTGCTTCCATGCAGCGCTGATCAGACTGCTGATAAGAGACCACTAACCTGGGTTAAAGCACGGAAAAAGGTGGTTTAAAATTAACCTAACCTGGTTAAAAAATCTATTGTTCATCAATTAATTTCCATGGTAACCGTAAACCTGGTTTAAGTTCCATGAACAGCCGAAATTAGTGGCGGCATCACCATTTTTCAGTAACCCGGTTAACCGTAATTAATTAATTAGAAATAACTCGGTTAACTCTCTAGTGCAGCTGCGGCCATTGTTGGACAATAGGTACCAATACCTTATTTTAACTCAGCAGACATTTGCTCTGCGAGTGGTGTCGTTGATCGCTCTCGACGTCATGACGTATAGTCAGGTCTTGTTTGTTCATTGGTTAATGTGTATTCACGTCACCGGTGGGAAAATCCAGTAGTAAATTTGGCGCGCTACAAGTGGGAAAAGTCCTTTCAAATGGCAAAACCAACAGGCCAGGGAAGAAGTATTGGAAAGGACTTTTAGAAAGTCTATCATTAAAGTTGCATTGCACTATCTACTAAGCGAGCACACACAACTGAAAATGTCAAATTGACAATTCAGTCCCTGCGAATTCTGCAAAGCAAGAAGTTTAATATTAAGACCAGAGATATTTGAAATCGTTATTTGAAGCACATTTCAGTTAGAATTCTACTAAAACAATTACATTATTTGCTCTCAATTTCTATGAGGTGATAGTTGATTCAGGCCTACTCTATTTAAAGTCGCCTTAAGTTGCTATCGGTTACCCAATCTTAACAAGGTTTCAACACACTCAAATTGTCCCTGTAGAAGGTTATCAGACTTATAACTGTCATGCTAAGGTGAACTACACTCCAACCCTATGGAGGAGGAGGCACGATGGCCCAATGGTTTGGCCATTTTATCTTATCCAGAGCATGTCGAAGCAAAGAAAATCACTGTGAAACGACTGAAGATAAAGGCACCTACTTTCAGGACCACAACTTACAATAAAGCAATAAGATTTTGCTTCACCATGCTACCGGTATATCAGTAATTTTGATGGCATCGAAAATAGCAGAGGCTGACTAGGGTCCTTTAAGAAGCTATGGACCCGACAGTTACTGTGTTATGCCTCAAAGCCATGGCTCCCTTAAACATGAAAAACCTAATATCATAATAGTCCTGCACCTGTCTAGCCCCCATGTTAGCAGGAATAATTTCTACCTGTAGACAATACATCAATAGGAATGACAATCTGATGTATACTCTCTCACAGATGGCTTTTTATTTCTGTTAAGTTTTAATTTTTTTCTTGCATAAATTTTCATTGTAAAAGAGTTAATAAAAGCATGACACTATGTGTTATCATCAGGAAATATAGTAAATACGGAAAGAGATAACAAATGACTAGACTGCAATAATTTCATTTAAGTTTATTACTTTTTCTAAGATGTTACTCGATCAAATCTTTTGAAGACCTACAGTGTATACACAATAACAGTGAGAGGTGTTCCAGATCATCAAGATAAAAAGAAAAAAAGAAAGATAATTCTGGGTCAAGGCTCAATTCTTTCTAGTCACTATTACACTGAGCAGTAAAAATATGGTCATCCGAAGTCAATTGAACCGAACTGAGCCTGCACTTTAAATGCTTTACTTATCGTGTTAGAGAGTGACAAAAGTGGGCCATTTCCCCAGCAAAAATCATTATTTGCATTTTACTTCCACATTCGACCAACTGACCGTTTCGTAATTGGATGAACCAACTTGCAGCATAATGTTTATCTATCCTTTTCGTACATTTGATGAAACCAGGTATTCACATCATCTTAAACACTTTACGTGGACTGCGCTACTGTTACTATCAAAAGCTAAGGTACAGAATCAACTCTCAGTGAACATGGCTGCCAGGCCAATATTTGGAACATGTGACTTAGTTTGGCCCCGTAACTAAAGTGTACAGGAGCTCACGCGAGCTACTTGTGCTCATGCAAGTATGACTACTCATGCATGTAAACAAGCTAAATTAAGTTTAATTTCCCTACTGCTTGAATAAGGAAAATATACAAATGTTTCAAATTAAATCAAGATATCTTAAATTTAAAATTTTTGTCACTGTGAATATATTTTCATTAGTTTTGTTTGATATTGGTTTTAATTGTGATATCTTCACTAATATTCATGCTACCTTGCTGGTATTTATTGTTATTATTATTCTTATAATAGAAACTGTTGTGATAATTCTTTCTTTAGTCGTATTTTTTTTTTTTTAAATGTTTTGAAATCTGGCCCGGGTTGTTCGAAAGCCGGTTAGCACTAACCCAGGATTAAATGTTAAAAGAAGTAATATATTTTAAGTAATATATTATAGAAATATCTTTCACTACTTACACCAGGTTGGGTAGTTTAAGATGAATCGATCTCAAAACTGAAAGGCAATTAACAACATGAACAGAAAACAGGACCGAAAAGTTACAAAACTAAAATCAAAATTCTCTTTAATCCTAGGTTTGTTTAATCAGGCTTTGAACAATCCGGCCTTGGATATTTGAAACTGTGGTGACTTAATTATGTACCAGTATTGGTATAATATTGGTTTATTGCAAGAGATATACATTGAGACACTTGCTAAGTTTAAATTTATATCACTCATGTGAAATGAAGTCTCCTCAAGTCACCCAAAATCGCCTTAAATTGCCTCAAGTCACCTTAAATCGCCTTAAATATTAATCACCTAAAGCCGCGATGTTTTTTCTACCAATTTTGCTTAAGTCGCCTAAAGTCAGCTAAAATCGCCCAAAGTCACCTTAAGTTACGGCGACTTAAGGTCCCAGAGTACACCTTGGTTCGGCCTTCGGCCTCATCAACTATCACATCATAGAAATCTCGAGCTCATAATCTAAATTGTTAATTAGTAATTTTACAATAACTGTCTAATTTCTCGTGAGCTGATTGGTTCATTTTTATCATCAATAAGAGTAGACTGATAAAATTTTAATTTATGCAAGCATTTAAGTTCAACTTTCAGCTATCAAACTGTCAACTTTTTAACCAATGAGATTTTATAGACTTTCTTAAGTAGCCAATCAAAAGGGAGAAAAGCTATTGACAATGTTCACCTCATTTTGAATAATATTCACTTATCCTCGTTTACAGCAAGGTTACAGCGTCTTTTCCCCTCATTTATTCTCGGCATTTGACCATTTTACTTACTTACTTAATCCTCTTTGTTCCTAAGTGGAACATAGGTCCTCAACTAGCGCGCGCCACCTAACCCTATTTTGTGCAGTGCCTTTTGCCTCATTCTTGACCATTTTGGGGTCTTGTTATTGTAAAAAACAAATTGACATCAGTTTTTATGCATCTGTCCTCTTATTCATGATAAATTGCATCATAGCATTGTCAAAAAGTGGCTGTGGAACCATAAGCTGCATTTCAACTTGTTACATTTGTACTAGTGTTCTTAGGCAAATATTGCAAGTGGTTTCGTTGAGTGACTTGTATTCTATCATTCATTACTATAAATCTGCTAGCATTCTATCACGAGTGCCATTCTCTGATTGGCTACGCTACTCACTAGCTATTCTGTGATAGATAGTGAGTAGCGTAGCAGTGTGCCCATGTTAACAAAATGACAGCCACTTCGTGGTGTTTTCAAAGTGTCTGTGAAGAGGATTTAGATAAAGTATTGATCGACTAGTAGATTTATACTAAAACAATTAGATTATTTGCTCTCAATTTCTATGCATGATAGAAATCATGCGATAGAAATCTCGAAGTCATAATCTAATTGTTTAATAGAATCCGAGTACAGAAAGCTCTAAAATTGAAGCGGGGACAAGCCCTTTTGTGTGTACGTGTAGGACCCATGTTGCAGGGACAGTAAGCAAGCTGGTGCACACGAAGAGGATATATATTGGTTCATTTCTTTGTTGTAGGGGGACAGTTTGCAAGAGCAATGCTCACGATGTGACAATTACAACTGGGGTCATTTTGTCTCTTCTTCGTGACAGACAAATTCTACACAATTGAATTTTATGCATCATTTTGCATTGTCCCCGCAACATAAATAAATATTAAGTTAAAAATTTTGTGTTGTCCCCGCAACATATTAAATAAATACATAAGTTAAAAATAATTATAATATTAAGAGAGGAAGCCACATCTGCCTTAGCTGGTTTCCATGCGGGTCCTCTATCCTGGTCAAATTGGAATTTAGAATGTTGGTTTTTGTGGAAGGAGGAAAACCAGAGAACCCGGAGAAAAACCCTCGGAGCAAGGCTAGATCCAACAAGAAACCCAACCCATATAAGGCACCGGGCTGGAATCAAACCCGGGCCACATTAGTGGGAGGCAAACGCTCACACCACTGCGCCAACTCTGCTCCCTTTTGCAAGCTAGCAAAACTATTACGCTAGGAAAAATATTGTTGCAACATGTCCCGCTTTAAGTCCTTGCTTCATGTCCGCTGTTGTTTGCTGATCTTAAGAATCTAAATCACTATCTTTCCTCACAGTCTTTCCTCACGGTTTCAACAATTAAGAAATATGTATATTAAAGGACCTTATTATTTCTCTCAGTTACTACGTGAGCTGTGCTTGGTCAATTTACCAGGCCGTATTCTACTGTATGGCCCGCTAAAATTTATAGCTGTTGTTGTTGCCAAAATGTTTCGTGATTTATCGCCAAGTTTTCTTAACTTTTTTAGCAAGTAAAAGTTTTAAAACTTTCTTTTACTTCTGAAATTGTGTATTAAAACCTGCTAATGACTTAAGACTTACTTAAGAACAATTTCAAATTGACTCATTTTGCTTTTGAGGTACCTCAGAAATTTGAAGCCGTTCTGCAGGAATAGAAATCGTTCCCAAACCCGTCAGACGCACAGTAGATGTGTAACAAATATCTTACTAACCTCATTTTCTCAGTCTATACTGTAAGTTACAGATCCTCGTTTTTATCCTTCGATGGGGGAAAAACTCGGTCCGTAACTTACAGCACGGCCCTCAAACTCAGTTACTCAGAGGTATCTATAGTCAGTCTCCGCCATTTTTTATGCCATCGAAATTATTGATATTGCATAGCGAAGCAAGATCTTATTGCGTCACTGTAAGTTGTGTTCCTAGAAGTATATTTAACTATCCTTAGTAGTTTCACAGTGATGCTCCAAATAAAACACTAGCCAAACTCTCGCATGTAAACAAAAACAAAGGTGTGGCTGACTAGGGCCCTTTAACTTACGGGTACATTTTAGTTTCAGAATTTTTCATTCTTGTTACTAGGAGACTTATACACACTCAGGTTTTGCATTCTGCATGTTGAGAAAGTAATGCAGGTCGCTAGACCTCCCCACATTCACAACTTAATAACACGCTAAAAATCAGTACTTACTCGCAAGATATACTATCCTCCAGGTTAAGTTCGTTAATGGTAATATTAATCACCCTGCCTTGTGGAATAGAAACCGAGGAAATGCAATCTGTATTACTTGGGTAATCATAAGGATATCCAGGACTTCTAAGTGTATCTTCAATCACTGTACCACACTCTGCATGTATCAAAGCAAAAGAATAAAAAGACACAGTTGACATTGACGAAATAGTTGTTTCCATTGGCCCTGAAAAGCCCCATTGGAGAAGTGTAAGATATTTATTTACTTATTTATTTCATTTTTATTTATTTCTCTAACTTTTTTGTTTGAGTTTCAAAACCCTGCCAGGGCCTGAAGGGCCTCTTCACGAAACCAAAACACACAGCATCCTTCATCTCATTTTTACTCATCACATCTTCTCTTATCTTATGATAACGATTTTAATTTTTCTTTTTTCTTTTACTTGGGCATGTAACTATGAAAGCAATGACAATGAAACTGAGACAGTGTATTTTTTGTGCCTCCAGCTTTACATTCAACAACTTTACTTCAAAATTCAGATAATAGTCTTTGGTAGATCGCAATTAGCAAAGCTATTAACAGCAAGTTACTTAACCTAGGGACGAGATCTATACTATTAAGGTCAAAGAAAAGTAAATAAGGGGTGCATAAAAAAACCTCATGCAATGATTTCAAACAGTACAAAGGACTGATGTGATACGCACCACACACCACACACTGCACACATTTCTCTCAGTACATAACCTTTTCTTTTGTAACCTAGCGTGTCCGCACCATGCAAGAGGTGATAAAATTGTCACGTGTTGAGTACAAAGAACCAACAAATACCAGCATTTCTCTTTTTACTTCGTTTCATTGTTGATAAAAAAAGACATTTAAAAGACGGAGAGATTTCATGGTGTGAATTTAATCTTTCAGCTTTTTGAGAATAGTTTTTCTCTATGATGAGATGGATCCCACAGTGGCATGGTTTCTTTTGGAATAGTACTTATGTCTTTTCCCAAGGTAGGGCAATGTGTGACCCCAGCCAAACGAGTCCACTGAATGAAAACACCCGTAAATTTGCCTCAAATGCTCCGAAAACTATCGTCAATGATGTATGTGAAATTTCGAAGCGATCAGAGTGTTTAGAGGGAATTTACATAATTCTTCGTATCTTTTAGGCTTAAGAATGTAACCCATGCAAATCCTCATACTTCGATTGTTGCAAAACCTGAGAACTGCTAATTTTCAGCATTATTATACAATGTCTGACAACAAGCTGGTAAAAACAATCATGGATGCTGCCACTCTGACTGGCTTATCTGCCAGCATCAAATGTGGGTTGGAAAAAAGGTGGTTCTTCCAACAAGTTAAAAAAATAAGCATATTGCTACATGTGCAAATGGCTAGCATCGGGATGATAATCAGAGGTGCCATCATTAACACCGTTGCTTTCACTGGTAGCAACTATCTTGCTAGCTATTTGTCCGGCAACAGAAAGGCTGCATTCGAAGAGAAAAAGCAGCATGACAAAGCCATTGAAGCATATAATGCACTTACGCCAAATACACGCGTGACTGCACCAAGCTTCTTGGTTGGATAGTAGTATACGGGGAGGCAAACAAATACCATTTCGCAGAGGGAGCCTCATTTCACCTTATCGCAGCCCCCACCACCAAGTCCGGCCCTCACAGGCTCGGGCCGGTTGAACCTGGGGGCTGCAAACAGTGAAATTCGGCTCCCTCTTTGAAATAGTATTTGTTTGCCTCCCTGTACACTACTCAGAACAGTGGCACCCCGCGCAGCACCACGCGGGGTGGCCGCGGCCACAACAAAGGAGTGCGCCATATTAGAAACGCGCGAGCCCGGGGTGTTATACCACCAGAGCCGGGATGGAACGAGCGCTAAACAAGTGCAGGTGGCTGAAGCGGGGCCGGAAAGAAAGCTGCGGAAAGCGCTGTTACGGGGCGTATTGTGGCCAGCACAACTACCAGCTGAAGAAAGGAATGTGAGCGCCAGAGCCAAGCAGAGTATGCGGAGTCGGACTGCTGTGTGACTACCGTCTTTGCAAGCCCTGCGGTGGGGGCGCGCTAAAACAGCGTCTTTACCGCAAACAAGAAAAAGCAAAAAAACAGTTTCAACTTGTTTTGCTCGAGCTGCAAGAAAGAAACACACCAGTTAGAGAAATGTAACCGGTGCTATATTCCAAGGAACCATGTCTTCCAGCATTCAAGAAAGACTGGAAGAAGAACTCGCAAAAATAGACCCCGCGGTATTGCGTTATTTCGATGAGCTTCTTGCAGAAAGCCCGCCAGCGGTAAGAAAGGTTGTCCAGAACGTGCTAGATGAACCAATTTCACAAGAAACGAAGGCGCGTCTGCAAAAGCCGCTTCTTCCGAAGCCTTACGAGCCAAGAGCCCCTCCACACCAAAGAAAGCAAAGAGGAGTGCAAGCGCTTCTGAGGGAGTACGACCCCTTCCCTGCGCGGAGAGTTCAAACAGCCACAGATTACCAGAGAGAGATTCTGGATCTGTTCGATGACGCAGAGAAAGAAGGGGAAGAGACAACAGGCCGGCGTTTCATTCGATGGCACTTCATCAGAGGTCTGGGGAGAAACCTCACACCAGATTTTATGGCGAAGATACGCGAAAGAGTAAGCACATCGTTCTATCTTCGGCACGTTTTCGCGTACCAGTTGCGGAACATTGAGGATGGAACGGTTATGGTGTACTATTCGAATCCCAAGGGCTTGCAGTGGTATAACAAACTAGAAGACGCGGAAAAATGGCTTATCACCCGGGAAGAGCGTCTCGACAACGAAAGAGTTGAAAGGCCCAGCACGAAAAGGGCTTTTGAAGCCTTTTTCAACGTTGACGTGAAGGTTGTGCTCGACAGGCAGCCTTTGGTGGGAACCGGGCCTTTACCTGACTGGCTGCGCAACCTTGCCCATAGCCAGGCGATGGTGGCGTTGGACACGTACAACGACAACCTGTGCCTATGGCGGAGCATCGGAGTGCACCGAGGGGCGCGCACAGATCGTTGCACAAAAGAAGCCCGAAGTATCACCCAGAGTTTCTTCAAACTCAAGGTTATTCCACCGAACTTCAGAAAAACGTCTCTGGACGAGCTCGACAAGGTGGAAGCCTATCTGAATGAGGGCTCGCCCGTCGCATCTTGGCTTGGAATTCGTGTCTATGAGCCTGAGCGTTTCGTTGGCGGTGAAGTGGTATGGCATCTCAGAACAAACCCGAACCCCAAACTCAAAAACATTTTGACGATAGGTGTCTACGAAGGACACGCTTTCTTGATAAAAGACATCACAAAGCTTGCGAAAACTTATGCATGCACCCATTGCGGCCAGAGATTCACAAAAACCTGGAATCTGCACCGCCACCATGAAACCTGCAGCGCGGGAGAAACGGCAATCTTTTGCCCGGGGACAAAAGTTGAAGCGCCACAGACAGCTTTCGAGAAAGTGATGTACCCAAAAGGCTCCGAATCCAAACAAGCGATGCTGTGGCTGGAGCGGGAAGCGAAGAAACGGGGGATTCACATCCACCACGCGATGTGCGGGCACAGGGGCGAGAGATGGCTCCCTCGAGAAGGCGGGAAAATGAAGTCTTCTCCTGTCGACGGGTACCACCACGAAACGAGGACGGTATGGCAATACCACGGCTGCCCCTTCCACGGATGCCCAAAATGTTATCCAAACCGACAGGAGGTCATAACAAACGGTAAAACAGCCGAACAACTGTACCAAGCCACCGTGAACCGTACCGCATTTCTGCGTAAGATCGGTTACAAAGTTATCGAGGCCTGGTCTTGCGAAGTTGGGTTTCTTAAAGGGGAACTCCCGAGGAAGGAAACGAAAACTTACCCGCACGAGATCTTGTACGATTTCGAGGCGTATGGCGACAAAAATTATTGGAAAGAGCCGACAGGCGTGTTAACAATAGAAAGCGCGCATGTGCCGATCTCCGTGAGCGTCGGGGACTCTCTTGAAAAAAGAGAGCCCACCCACATCTGCGAAAGAAACCCCGTGGAGCTGGTCCGCAAGTTCCTGAAAGATCTGGAGAGACGCGAGAAAAATATCCAGGACCAGGTGAGAGTGGAGTTTGTGCCAAAAGACATGCACCTGCTGCCAAAAGAACAGCAGCAAAAACTTAATGAATGGTGCAACCAGGTCCCTGTCGTGGGCTTCAACTCAGGCTCGTACAACCTGAATCTGATCAAAAACCACTTCGTCAGCACTCTCGCCAAAGTAAACAAAAAAGTCAAAGTGGCCAAGAAGGAGAACAAAACCATGTTCCTGCTCACCTGGGGGGCCCGTTTTCTCGATATCATAAACTACCTTGACCCGGGGACGAGCTACGACAAATGGGTGAAAGCCTACGGATGCGGTTCCCCTACGAATGGTTCGACGCACCCGAAAAGCTCGATTACCCCGGGCTCCCTGAATACGAGGCATGGTGTTCTAAGCTGAAAGGCACCTACGTTCTCACCCGGGAAGAGTGGGAGGGGTGCCAGCGGCTGTTCAAAGAAAAGGGCATGCGCACCTTCAAAGACTGGCTGCGCTAGTACAACAATCATGATGTGGAGCTCGGCCTCAAGGTGCTCGAAAAGATGAAAAGCTTCTACACTCAGAGAAGAATCGACATTCTGAAAGACGCGATGAGCCTGCCAGGGGTGAATTTGCATTATTTGCTCCGGGGAGGGATCGAGCGCGGCGCAGACCTTTATTGCTTGGCAGAGAGGCTTACGCTGTGCTAAAAAGGGCGGTTGTTCGCGGACCGAGCCTGGTTTTCACAAGGTACCACGAAGCGGGCGTCACAGGGATAAGGTCGCATCAGTTCGAAAAACTGCGTCTTTGCAAAAAGATTCTCGGTTACAACGCCAGCACTCTATCTCTCGACCATGCTCAGAGAAATGCCTTCCGGGAAGGAGAAGGTCGTGCACTACAGTGATGACCGCCAAGCGGAAGCGGCCGAAGTTCTGATTCGCCGCTTGAAAGCCGGGGAGTGGTTCGGCTTCGCCGAAGTTGACATCAAGAGCGCTTGTGGCCAAAGTTTGAGGAGATGTGCCCCTTTTTCATCAACAAGCCGGTTCCCGCTGAAGCTCTGCCGGAACACATGAAAGAGTACTTGGCGAGAACGGGCAGAAAGCATGAAGATGGAAAAAAGCTTGTGGGGGCGCTGTCCGCAGAACGGCTGCTGGTGTACGCCCCTCTGGTGCGGTGGTACGTGAACCATGGGGCGGTTGTCACGAAGGTTTCCGGAACAATCGACTACGATGCGGGCAAGATCTTCACCTGGTTCGTGGAGCAGGTGACGGAGGGGCGCCGGACAGGAGATGTGGACAGAAGCAAGGCGCTGCTCGCCGAAATGTTCAAACTGCTCGGAAACAGCGCTTACGGGAAGCTGATCGAAGCGCTGGAGTGGCAAACGAACGTGATCTACACGAAAGATGAGAAGGTTGTTGACAGAGCGCTGCG
The DNA here is from genome assembly GCF_964199315.1 of Orbicella franksi. Taxonomy (NCBI): domain Eukaryota; kingdom Metazoa; phylum Cnidaria; class Anthozoa; order Scleractinia; family Merulinidae; genus Orbicella; species Orbicella franksi. The sequence continues at coordinate 34,887,149 of NC_138145.1, read as the reverse complement.
GAACGTGTATTTCGAAGACCTCGACGAGATCGGGGAGGCCTATGAGCTGGAAAGCCGCAAGTCCCGGATCACGATCAGTCAGGCGTTCCACATCGGAATCGCCGTCTACCAGCTGGCGAAGCTGCGGATGCTGGAATTCTACTACGACTTTCTCGACAAGTACGTCGACAGAAGAGATTTCGAGCTGATGCAGATGGACACGGACAGCAACTACATGGCGATCTCGGGCGAGCGGCTCGAAGGCAGAATTCGATGCGGAAAAAAATCACTGGCTGGCTTGGGACAAGTGGAGCGGCCGGACCCCAGGTCTCTTCAAGCTTGAGTTCGAGGGCCTCCGGATGATCGCCCTTTTCTCGAAGTGTTATTACGCCGACGACGGAGAGGGTGGCGAAAAACAGAAGTTCAGCATAAAGGGGATGTAGAAAAGGCAGAACGAGGTGTCATGGCAGCAGTTCAAGGAAGCGTTGGAAGGCAGCAAGGACATGGCCACCAACCGGGGTTTCAGGATGCGGGACGGCCAGATCGTCACTTACAAGCAGGAGAAGCTGGGGCTGAGCGCTTATTACGACAAGCGCTGGGTGCTGCTAGACGGGATACACACCGAACCAAACGAATATCACATCTAGTTCATGTCAGCGGGACGAAGAGTAGTGTTCGGAGGAACAACCAGCAGCTCTTCGCGCACGAAGCTGCGCTTGGGCCCGTCGCGCAGATAGTAGAGAACGGGCTGATCCGGTTTGATGAAAGATCTCTCAACGTTATAAACTTTCAAAGACCAGAAAAAGGATAATAAATTTCTATCTTAAGGTGGCTGGGAGTTTAAATAATGTTTGAGGACTACATTGGAAATAACTGAATGATGAACATTCCAAAGGCTGCCATAATTGGAGGAAGTCATAACTAAATGACAAAGTGTGTCGTCCTGTTTTGCTTTAATTATATCACGCTTGCAGCTGTCCACAGTTCATGATAATTGAGACTACTAGTACTGTAAAAAAAGAGAAAATATTGAGAGCAAAATTTCGCAATTTTCCAGCAAGGTGGGAGATCCATTCTATGACAGGGTCCTCGTAGAAGAAAGCTTGGGATGTGTTATAAAACGTACAAGATTTATGGTCAGTAATGACTTTAATACTCCAAGAGTAACGGGGTGTTGGCCTCAAAAGCCCCTCCCCCTTCCCCCCGATCCCCCATCAGTCAAAGAAGACCTCAAAAAGTCCACTAGCCCCGTCTGAATAGGGCCAAGAGTATCTGCGAGCCTGTGACTTCAGTCGCCACAGGTTCATGGCCTTTTAAATGTTCTTTTAAACGTTATCATTTCATTAAAAAAATTATATTAAAGCTTAGTAAATCGGAGATTGTTGGCCAATTTTACACGTATTCATCAATAAATGAGCGTTTTCTATGCAAATTTGAATTATCTACCTTGCCACGCTAGGCATGATCTTCCTTGATTTCGTTTTTAGAAGATACAAATGATCAAAAGTCGAATTTTCTTGAAAAAATAATGACCTTTGACCCTACAACCTTTTTCCGCAAAAACTTGGACGGTCATTCCAAATGTGAGAGGATGGAAATAATTGAACTGCATCTAAAACTCGTTCTTGTTAAACGATCTTGCTAAAAACCGCCAATAATTCATCAAATATTTGTTATTTTCCGCTAAACATCACGTGATATGTCACGTGACCCGTCAGAAGTACCAAATCTTCCTCAAAATGCTAAGGACATTAAAACCTACCTGTGTGCTAAATTTGGTTCCATTGTCACTTGTGTCTTTGGACATATATCAAATATAAATTATTTTAACCAGTAAAGGTCTTTGATCCAGTCCTTAAACTGCTTGAGGAGGGAGATAAACTTGGCGAACTTGATAAGCTTAGTCAGCTGCTTTATCGTCCCACCCGAGCAAAAAAAAAAATGGTGGTGAAACCGAGGCTGGTGAAACCAGAGTGAAGACTAACCGATATCCTCTTTGCTCAACCTAGTCGTCTGATCTAATAACATTTTTACTTGGTTTCCAGTCACTAGAAGACCTTAAAAAGCCAAAAAGCCTGGTCTGGATAGGGTTAAAGAGAATCCGCGAACTTGTGGCTAAAGACGCCAAATTTTTATGACAATGTTTACATTCATTACGGCCTATTGGAAATTATCATGCTCAAGAGACATTGTCTCTTACCACACTATTGCTCTTATTTTTGCAGAAAACTTGTGTTCCAGTTTTTCTCCTGGATATGAAATGTGGTCAGGAATCCTTTAGGGATATAAGGCGAGATTGCTGTCATCATTTTGTTAGCGAACGGGAATTTGGGCGTGATGCCCAACGAGTTTGCCAAGCAGAAAGGTGTCTGATGAGTCCCTTGGCCGGGACGAAACGAGCTGCATTAATGTATTATCATAAATAACCCGTCAACTTTAAATGAAATGTTAGAAATTATTTAAGTGGGAGATGAACTTGGTGTACTCTTCAAGTTTCATCAGCTTCTTTATGGTTCCACTTACCGTTTGAAACCGAGGGCAGTGAAACCAGAGTGAAATTTAGTAGATATCCTCTTTGCTCAATCTCTCCGTCTGAATGAAATATTATTTCCACTTTGTCTCCAGTCACAAGAAGATTTTTACCGGTCTTGTTACCACAATACACACCAAGTACTTTGCCCATCCCGTCGTTGATTCTCAAAAAGTCTTTGCTACAAAGAAAAGTGAATGAGGTTTCGCACCAAACCACTAAAACTGAGTAACTTGTGATACTCGTAAGCAATCCAAAAATCAGATATATAATTAAAAACTACATACTACCATGGCTCCTGATACTACCTGGCAATAAGAATTTCCATGCTTTAGCGTGCATTATTGAATTATGATGCACGCGGGAAGAAGGATAAGAGTTGCTTGAGGGACAGCACAGCTAGGGCAACTACAATCGGCAACAAAATTGTTGACACATTTACCCTTTTAACCCCCTATTTCGTCACTGTGATCTCTTTTTGCCCTCCTAGCTTGTTCTTTCAACCCTCCTCAGCCCTAAACAGTGTTCTGTGGTAACTGCTGTGATCTTGAGCTACAAACAAGCAACATTGAATGGGGGAGCGAGGTCTTTTCCACAGTTTACTGTGCGTTAAAAAGAATCATGTTACTTGGTGCACTAAAAGTGTTATTGAAAGACAATGTGTCAACTAATTATGTCACCGATTGTAGCTTCTTGAGTGCTCTCCCAACAAAATGATGTGTTCGAGCACAAGAGGCATTGTCGTGACTAATTTTTGAACCAAAAACAGTTAAAAATGAAAGAAAATCATAACCTACAAATGCAGGGATGCAGTCGAAAATGACATCCCTTATTCCCTGGCTTGACAGGTAATATGAGTGGACATTTTACTCCAGTCGTTGCTCTCAAATACTACGCAACTCGAAAAATATCTGCGCGAATTATCTGTCGAGCCAGCAGAAAAGAGGTAACTATACATAATACAAAACGTGCAGCTGACTGTTTACAGAAAGTCATTATAGCACTAAGCCTTAAAGAAGGTATGCTTACATGCACAAAATTGTACCAAAGTTTGGACAGTCCACATATGCTTTTGTATAGACAATCGACTAAGTCTAAGTAGAGTGTCTTGATGGGGGAGTTGGATCTCAGTTATCAGTTTTCCGTTTTTGCCAAACAGAAAATTTTGCAGATCCCAGATCTAAGCAATAAGTTGAAAAAAGGGTCAATCCGATTCTCAGCTAACAGTTAAACCGATCTAGCTGCGACGAGGAAAATTTAGAGATCACACGTGAAAAGAACTATTCATACTTATTTACACATGCCTGTTTTTTTGCATTTTGGAGAATTGACAAAAATAGCAAAACTTAAAGTGGTACTATGACGGAAATCACATCTTTCCTATCGCATCCATTTTAAAACATAAACAAGTAGCCTGTGTGAGAAGAAAAATGCTGTTTACTATGTTCAAATATCTCTTTTCGTTCCAGAGATATTCAAGTTTATAATATATGCAAATTAACCCAGTGATGACGTCATACACTCAACCAAATTTTGATCAAATATGATAAAAAAAGATATCTCAGCCAATTTGTATCAGAAATGTTTGATTCTTTGCAGTAAGATTCTACTAAATGTGCCCCACAATATGAGCTTAACAGTTTGGTTACCATGGCAACATACTGGGTTCCAGACCTCCCCAATGTTAAAGGCATTTCTGGCCACCTTTGCCATTCCATTTTGATGTTTGCTAATGGTGCCTCATATGCTTGATCCAGCAAGCATATAAATATGTTGGCTCAAGTTTGTGGCCTCATTTAATGTTTTGCGAGCTGAAAATCACTAACATATTGAAATCAAGTGGGTGGGGACTGGAAAGAGTGAGTTGCCATGGCAACAGAATTTTATATAACCGTAGGTGTGTTTCCTGTAGAACTATTAGCCTACCAAGTTTCAATGGTCTGCGCTGCAAATTACCCAATATAGCTCTATTTATATACTTGATATAAAATTGGGTTGAGTGTATGACATCATCAGTCATCTCATTTGCATATTTTACACATTTTTCAAACTTAAATATCTCCGGAACTGATGCAGATATTTGCAAACGGTAAACGGCGTTTTTATTCTTTCATGGAATTCTATGTGATACAGCTAAAAAATCAAGGGGCGAAAATTTGATCATTGTACCACTTTAAGACTTGAAAACAAAACACCTGGTGAATTTTACACCCTCAGAGTTTAATACTCAACACTAAAATGGCGTCCATTAAAGCTGAATCACTTTTTTTCGTTTAGTTCTTCAAGGTCTCATCCACACCACGCCGGTGAAATTTGAAAGCGTAGCTGTATTTCTGTGGTTAGGCCTACCATTTACACTAATCCATCACGAAAACGGTACTTTTCCAAAACGCTCTTCAAACCAGAGGAATTTAACTAAAACGCCAGCTTCGCACTACATGAAAATGACAAGATTTCCTTTTTTGGCGATTTATTCAGAATACAGTCCAGTTATGAAAGCATAAGAAAGGGGTACCTTTTTTCAATTAAAAGTATACGAAAGGAGAACCTTTTCTGTCAAAATGGTATAAAAAACTCTAAGGGGTTGGACCTCGGGGCGGAGCCTCCCCGTATAAAACTTTGTAAAGAACCTCCACCCCTACCCCTCCCCCTTCCCTCCCCGAAGCGATCTTTACAACAACGAAATGGAATGACCAAATTTTGAAACAAAAACAGTTTAGAAATGGAAAAGATAACCTAGAAATACAGGGATGCATTCGCAAATTATTATTATACAACGGGTTGATCAAGCCCCTGCACATACAGTAGTGCTCAAGTTATGCAACAGTCGAAATTTAAGGATTTGGTTTGGAAAAATGGTTATATTCTTAAGCCTAAAAAAATACGAAGAAGTATGAATAAAGGTAACCTTACCTTGCTTCAGGTGTGTGTTTCCTTAGTTCCCTTGAGGTTTCCAGGTCGATTTATTGCAATTTAGGTGATTTTTAGAATATATATAGAGGACAAAGCAGTGAAGCTAAAACCTCCTAAATTGCAATAAAACAGCTTAGAAACCTCACGGGAACCAAGTCTGGAACAAATCATTAAATTTGGACTGTTGCATAACCTGAGTACTACTGTATGTACAGGGACGCTCATTTGGAATCTTGGGCCACCCCTGATTATACTATAATTTAGCACAGCCCCCGAGCAGGAGTAATATTTCATATGCCCCAACCCCTGGAGCAAATGTCCACCTTTTGTCCCGGGGGGGGGGGGGGTGAAGAGTACTGCAAATTAATGAACTTAGTGTTTATCAGATCAAGAGAAACATTTCTGGTCCCCCATTCAAGTAGACTTCTAAAATCTTATTACTAATAAACATAATTGGGACCATCGAAAAGGGACTTAGATTCACTAATAACAGAGTATTTACAAATAAAGCTCAAGAAAGCTGATAAGGCTATGTTCCAATTGGGCAAATGCATAGATCCAAAAAAATAGATAGAAATTCATCCGAACAGTAACGCCATCACATGACTCTACTCCACATTAGATAAATGTAGCTGATACACTCGATCATCACAGCTATATTACTTACAGGCAATGTTTACTTTCTTCCACATCAAAATCCTGAAAGTAAATGTTCATCGACCAGCCTTCTGGAATAGGATATGTGGATACATTGTCTGTATTCCTTGGGTAGCTGACAGGATATCCTTCACTGGTCAGAAAGCCGATCTCTGGGCCATATTCTGTTAATACAAAGACGGTTTTCGTATGTTTCTTCAACATAACAAGACGCACACTTTAACCAACATTTTAGGGGAATGGACAGTTATTAACAAAGGCCTAGCAAAAAAATCTCCCAGCTTAATTTAAACCAAACTTGATATGACTTGAAGGATGAGAATTCATGTTTACTTTATTCGATTGTAATATAATAAAGTTGAGTATAGAATAGGATAAAACTGTTCTCATGGATGTCTTCAGAGTTTGGATATCGAGCTTTAGATTTAGCAATTAACTACTTTTCCCATGTTTAGCCTCGTCTAGACACATGAGGGGCCGAGAGAATTCCAGATAGTTACTCAAACCCAAGACGCAGGTCAAGGGTTTGCAAAACTGCTGAGAATTCTTTCAACTCCCTAAGTGTTTACGTGCGAATCTAAGACGTGATGAGAAACCGTGTTTACATACGCTCATTTAAACACGCCTATTGACCAATCAATGGGAGTGCGCATACTATCCCAGTTATTTTACAAAATCTCTTTTAGAAGTAATTATTTGGCCATTTCTACAAGTCATTGACTCCTGACTCCCAGCATTGTCCAGAGGGGGAGGGGGAGTAAATTGGATTCTGGTTTTTATGGAAAAATAACAGTGTCTCAAACGTTATGGTCAGGATTGAGGGCATTCAAGATATGTCCTTAAGTGCGATCACTGCATAAGATGTCAGTTAAATCATGAGATGCTATGGCCAACGAATAGTCAGAAAGAACTCTTTGATAACAATATGGACAGCATGAAGCTTCACTTTAAGTTATAGCTCCCAACCCGTCAGTTTTGGCAGTACAGGGGCTTAGCGCATTGGACCCAGAGGGCCATCACAGGGCGTTTTCCGGAAGTTTACCTGGGACTGACTCTCAAACATTGTACTTTATTTGACAAGAAAAGAGAGATTAGACAAGAAAAAACTCTTACTTGTGAAATTGACTTGGAGTTCTTTCATGTCATTTCCATACTGGTTGATGGCCTGGCAGGTGTAGTTTCCATCCTTGTCCAGATGGATGGTTGCAGTGTTTGTTGTATTCACCAGTACTGTAGAGTTCCGTATCAGTGCTGTGTATGTGGGAGGAGTTCCTCTGGCTGAACATGACAGCATGCCTCCTTGTATTGCTAACAGAGCAGCTGGGAATGTTACCGTTGGTGGAACTAATCGGTTAGAAATAAAAGCCTTTTACCCTTAATGTTTATTGACTGACCATGCTTGCTAACATTAATTTTAAACAAA
>NC_138145.1:34819647-34877147 GCF_964199315.1 Orbicella franksi | reverse complement strand
CCCCCTTCATTCGGAAACTCGATGTAGCTGCTTGCAGTGCCATGAAACATGTACGCTCCGCCTGGTTTGTTGTAGGGTCCATTTGTAATTGCAACATCTCCCAGGGTTCCCCTTAGTTGCCTGTTCTCTTTTTCTGTGGCTTTATAGCGAGCATTCAAGGGGTAGAAGGCGATAGGTTCTGGAACAGCTAAGAGTAAAAAATAAACCTTTTTTTACATCGCCAGAAATAACATGAAAATACCATAGCAGTAGAAACATTCTATAGGACAAGAATTTCCGAGTTGGTTTTCTATGGTCATTTTCACCCGCCTTTTGGAGTTGACCATTTGGTGTCGAATCTGCTTCTGCACAGGACTCATATGGCCTCAAAGGTAGCTAACAGCTGGCCACATGAAAAAAGTGAACTTTTTTTCCCGGAGACCCTACCACTCAACACAAGGGTCCTGGGTATTATATCATGAACACTTACCTATTATTGGACTAGAACGTATCACGTGACTTGCCCCAAAACTGCCTAACTCCCGATGGCTAGCCTGCGTAGCTGCGGGATTTTGTGCGTAAGAGCTTTTGGTTTTGGCGGCGAAACCGAGAGTGAACGCGAGTGGCAAAGCCACGAGGGAATTGGCGAGGAGTCAAGTTAAATTTCACTCATTGGCTTAGGATCACTCGCTCACGAATCCCGCCACCTAAGCAGGCTACCCCATGCAGCTTGAACCTGGTAATCTCACTTAGCAAGGAATGGAAGGCCTTTCGAGTTTGTGGAGGGGGACAAAGTTTTTGTTAATTATTCCTTACGTGTTCAAGATAAAAACTCCTTTGGGCACTCACATATTTCACTTGTCTTAAAGGAGGCTATCTCGAGGTAAAATTCGAGAATTCAAAGCTTTGTAGGGTGTGTTGCAAAATTGCAAATTTGTATCGTTTTTCAAAGTCATTATCTATGTCTATAGATATCGTGCAATCGTTATTCATTGTATTGATTGATTATCTGTATCAGCTTCTATCGTCCCCAGCAGTCACTCATACAGATACACGCCTACTCGCTCTAATCAGTTTTGGTTTTATAGTTGTTCGAGAAATATCCCTCTTCTGTGCCTCGACACGTTTTAAAGTGATTATCTCAGTCATAAAAGCATCAAACTCATTATGGATTATCATTTCTTACAGGGTGGCACAACAGCTGAGAACTCCATTAGAAATCCTCTGTTTTGAATTTTGCTGTTTGAGTGGAATCTAATCAAGGCGTAATTTCCAGATACAAGAACTGTCTTTCCAGTCATGTGACCACAGTACTTGCCAAACACCCGGCTCTTCTCATTGGTAATCTGTAAATAATCTCGGCTACAAAGAAATGAAACATAAACAAGTGACGTTCTTTAACAAAGGGTCATTTCAACCTGGAACCTAGATTATTCGTTCCCCTACTAGCACTCGAGAATCGAGCAACCCTGAAAAGCACTTATTAGAAATCTGAAAATATCCCGTTTCCGGTTGAAACGTGCATTCCTAGCTAAAATCATGTACCTCAGTCAGGTTCCTGTTGTTTTATTCTGGTCGCTTTTATTGTTTTGTTTTTTTCTTTTAAACCAATCAAAATCGATCCTGCAACAGAGCTCTCGAGAGTCACTTGCTTGCGCAGAATTGAGCGAAGAATCGAGATACGAGCTTGGAGATCACTGGGAAGTGCATCACGCACGCGCATGTCATATTTATTCCTCTAGCCATTTTCCTTATGAGCGGAGTGTGTACTGAAAAGTCGCGTAATTTCTTACTTGGCAATATGTTAAGTTAAGTTTAAGAGTACGGTAAGTGTAGCCGACTGTGCTATTGTAGTTTCTCACTTCATTCTCGCGCTATAAAAACTGAGTAAATTTATAGTAGTGTTGTTATGCAAATATTGTGAGGTTTGGTTCAGTGACTTGTATTCTATCATTCATCAGAACCCGAGAACGGCAAGCGCGAAAAGTGTAAAGGTCGGCGGCACACACTAATAAGGACATGTTGTGGCATCATGAAGCGGGGACCAGCCCCTTCGCGTGTACGCATGGAACCCATGTTACAGGGACAGTGAGCAAGCTTGTGCACACGAAGAGGGTATTGGTTCACTTCTTTTTTATAGCGGGGACAGTTGGCAAGAGCAGTGCTCACGATGCGAGAATTAAAACTGGGGCCATTACGTCCCTTCTTCCTTACCGACAAATTCGAACCAGCTGAATTTCATGCAACACTTTGCGTTGTCCTCGCAATATAAATAAATACATAAGTTAAAAATAAATGACAATATTAAGAGAGGAAGCTACCTCAGCCTTAGCTGGTTTCCTGGCAGGTCTTCTATCCTGGTAGAATTAGAATTTATAATGTTGGTTTTTGTGGAAGAAGGAAAGCCGGAGAACCCGGACAAAAGCCCTCAGAGTAAGGCGAGAACCAACAACAAACTCAACCCACACATGGCACCGGGTCGGAATCGAACGCCAGCCACATTGGTGGGAGGTGAGCGCTTTCATCTCTGTGCCATCCCTGCTCCCTTTTCCGCGCTAGCAAAACTTTCACACTAGGAAAATGTCGCTGTAACGTGTCTAACGTGTGCAATGTGTTCCCCGCTGTGTGCCAATCTTAAGAATCTAGATGACTATCTTTCCTCACGGTTTCTGTCAAGACTTTATCAGTCAAAAAATAATGATGACGATAAAAATAAAACATATATCTGGGCGATTTGATGGTTCTGTGTTGACATGACATGGCACCCTGCTGCAGAGGTTCATGCCACGTGCATGCGTGACGGGCTAATCTCCTAGCCAGGGGTTGGTCAGATGACTTCTAGCCGGTGGGACTGTCTTTGAGTTAATGCGGGCATGTTTTTGCAAATTCAGGTAGATATACATATTAAAGGCGCTACTCAGCCTTTACCATTTTCGATGCCATCGAACTTATTGATATTCCATAGTGAAGCGAAATCTTTTTGCTCTACTGTAAGTTGTGTTCCTGAAAGTATGTTAAATTATCTTTAGTAGTTTCATAGTGATTTCCTTCCTTTTGACATGCTGCGAATAAAATATAATAGCCAAACCCTTGCAGTAAGCAAAGACAAAGATGTGGTTGACTAGGGCCCCTTAACTTACAGCTACAATTTGGTTTCAGAATTTTTCGTCCTTGTTATTAAAAAGTTACACAAATTGAAAAACATTCAATTATTACTTGGTGATAAAACGAAGGATATTCAGCCTTACGCCGCTTTAAGAACTCGAAGTTATTGAAGGAACTGAGCACATGCTCACAGCTGAAAGGTTTCCTCCTACACTGGACCTCTCCCTACATTCACAATTTGTTAACACATTAAAAATCAATACTTACTCGCAAGATATACTATCCTCCAGGTAAAGTTCGTTAATGGTAATATTAATCACCATGCCTTGTGGAATAGGAACCGAAGAAATACAATCTGTATTATTTGGGTAATCGTTAGGATATCCGGGACTTCTGAGTGTATTTTCAATCACTGGACCACACCCTGCATGTAACAAATCAAAATATTAGAAAGACAGAGTTAATATCGACTGAATAGTTTTATTCCCTGCGACTGTTTGTTTCTATTGACCCTGAAAAGCCGCATCGGGGGAGTGGTAAATTAAGATATTTATTTTAATACTTATTTATTAATCTTTATTTATTTCTCTAACTTTTTTGTGTCAATTTCAAAACCCGTCAAGTGCCTATCAAGCCACTTCAAGGCACCAAAACACACAGATTCCTTCATCTCATTTTTAACTCGCATAATGAGGTAGTCATTAATCCCAGATATAGCTATGGATGTGAGGTTCACTCGATCCTTCGATTCCTGTTGGACTTTTTGCCAATCCGCTGACCAGTATGTTAAGGATTCACAGTCGAGTGCACCGCGCGATACAATTTATTTATCAAGTGATTTGTTTCAGTAGCAAAGCTTCTTATTCGTGGATCGTTTATACGGTCGACAGTGCATGTTTTTCTTTTTTATAACTTAAAGTTCCCACCGATAAACCAATTCAATTGTTTTTGTTTTTTTTTTCCATGACTTGGAGAAAAACATCACTTTGTCATGCCATCACGTGCCATCACGTGCCATCACATGCCATTAGATGTCATTGCAAATTGCTTCCAGAGGAACTTCAGATGAATTAACAAAATTTGGTCGCATTTTCATGAGAACATATCAGAAAGATTGTGAACGTGAAACAAATGCGTGCAGGCAGATTTCTCCCTCCTCGCGGGAAGGGATACGTACCCCCTCCCTTCGTCTGTTATGACTTACCATAAGTGTGTGTGTCAAATACTAGTCTCAATTCAGTGTACATGGAGGGTGACAAATGGTTTTTGCGTGATTTTTGATGTCCTTAAAATTAGTAGGGCGTCGCGTGATTGAGACCAAATTAGCCGCGTGACGCGGGACAGGACATCACAACGTGATGCGTGATTTGCTATTTTACAAGTATGTGACGCTTGATTTACCATTTAGATTTCCTTAATAGATGAATCTTTTTGGACTTAAAAGGATACCATTCATTAAAGGTAAATAGAGTCTTAATAAAGATCGATATACCGTAGAAGACGTGACATCATTTTCTGTTTTTATTTCTGAAAGAATTTCGTCCCAAACGGTTGAAACGATAAGAGACGTTAGTGTTTGGAGTCATTTTATGCCGCCCGAGAAGACGGTTCTGCAAGCAAGGAACCACTACGCAGGGAAAACATTTGTGTGCCACGTGCATTTACTGAAGGTCGTCATAAAACCCAGCTGAATTCAAAAGCCACGTTATGTCCTTCACAGTCATAATGCATCAGTCAATTCCAGCAGTGCCCATCCCCCCCCCCCCCGGGCTAACCCCCGGGCATTAGCATTTTTTTGAAAAAAATGGCCAAATTCCCGGGGTGGGGACACATAAGCTGTCTAAATGCCCTGGGGTGGGGACGAAGAAAGAGGGCAAATGCCCCGCCCCCGGGATCGTCGCCTTCCAACACCTCCGCAGTTTTTTAATTAATCAGTGAATAAAACGGTCATATGTTCAGTATTTTAATGCAACGGTAAGACTTCAAGGACAACAGTACGTGTTAGTTGATTCTGATTCTACTTATTTCTTTATATTTGTTTTTAACAGTTTGCTAAAGGATAGCTGGGATTGCAGCGGACGTGCCCCCAGCGGCGAGCGATGATAGGCGCCTGTATTCGCAGGCTACTTTTTCTGTGAAGAATCAAGACATTTTAAATGATGATGCATTGCATTTTAAGCTCGTAAGATCTGTCTTGAAGATCGCATTATTTGAATTCGCAAACCTTAAGTATTTTAACTCCACTTTCATGAATTTAAAGAATGCTAGGCTAGTTTTGAATGCGAAATGCGAAATAGTACTGTTCACTTCAGTGATTGTTTTGTGATAAACAAAATATAGTTCACCTTGTCGCTTATATTTATATGCTTACAAAGACCGAAGAAATATCTAAAAGTGAGAAAACATACCTTTAAAAACATCTGCAAGTTTCTCTAGTCCCTGGCGGACAAGCCATTGTTCGACAAACGCCTTGTCTTTCCCGATGAACTCATCCATGGCACTTTCCAAAACACATGTGTCGAATGTCCGGGGGTTGCCCCGGGGTACGCAAATGCCCAGCTCCCGGGCCGCGATAAAATTGCGGATGCCCCACCCCCGGGACTGACAACGTGAGCAAATGCCCCGCGGTTGCCCGGGGGGGGGGTGATGGGCACTGCTGGAATTGACTGATGCATAAAAACAATTGTCGCGCGTATTTCCGGGGGTAGAGCTTTGACACAAATATAAATGCCTGTATCTCAAAGAATAGCAAAGGTGCATGAGTTGCCAGTAATCGGATACCCGTGTTTGCGCAAATAACTCTGGGATCGTCAGGGGGCAAACATTGCTAGACGCTAGAAGGAAATGTATGACGAAAAGTTGTTTCCAAGTACAAGAAAACGATTTTTGAGAGAGATCAACGCTTTTTCGCCGTCGTTTTTATCGCGAATGGATTTGGGCAATGTTGATATGTGGAATATGTAAGTTTTGTTTGAATAACCGTGAAATATGTGACAAAATCTACCGATAAACTCTGTTGCTTTCGTGAGGTTTATTGTGAAATTTACATCGCGTAATGGTCTGAAAATATTATATTAATTAGGTATAAATCGAGAGGAAATAACCCAGTAAAGCCTTTTAAGTTGTGTACAGGCTACTTTTGGCTTATTTGAAAGCTCAGTCATACAAATAATACTGGAAATAAGCCCGGTGGCGATCATTGTACTGTCTGGGGTTGATTTAATGACAAATGAGTCCGCGCGACTGATGCTGCGTGGCTACTGTGTTGCTCAAAGCCTTCGTTTTGCTTTTACAAGCACGTATTTCAGTGATTTTCCTTTTCTACAACAGATCAAGGGTGGCTCTTTGAATTTATCTCTGAGTATTTGTATTTAAAAGTGCCATTTGTGCGTGATTATGCTTTCCAATGTTTGGTGTTGACGGTTGAGTAAAATTGCCCGACACAAAGGGTAGTAGTTCCTTCTGCTATTTTCGATTTCTGTTTTAGAGCTTCTTTTCTGTATTTATATTTAACTTCTCGGAGGGTCTTTTCTACCATTTGCTCCGGGTAGCCTCTCGAGATCAGGCGTGTATTGAAATTTTCAATATTCTCCTTCAATGTATTTCACAATAAACCTCACGCAAGCAAAAGGGACTTTATCGGTAAATTTTATCACTTATTTCAAGGTTATCCCTCCCCAAAATTTTGGGCGTCGAAACAACTTTTCGCCATACATTTCCTTCTAGCGACTTGCAATGTTTGCCCCCTGACGATCCCAGAGTTCTTTCCGCGAACACGGGTATCCGATTACTGGCAACTCATTCATTCGCATCTGACTGTGCTATAGGAGATGGAAGTAACATGCGTGCGGAGTTAGCCGAGAGAGGTCTGGAGAGGTAGAAATCCCACCTTGCAAGGCTCGCTCCGCTCGCCTTTTTTTTTTTTTTTTTTTTTTTCATGCTTGTCGGGATCCAGGAGTCTACCGGATGCAGACCAAATCTCCCAGAATGCCGTTAAGTCATCACCACTTCTATTTTGGCCGATACTTGGCATTTTCAGGGTAAAATGTTTAGAATATTTGTCGATAGATTTCTGTGGTTGAATCGGCAGAGTTTTGTTTTTAATGACGTTGTTAGGGTTGAGAAGATAAAATTGTCAACATACTTACTTCTTTTTAAGTGATGCGTGATTGGTGAAAAACTGCTCCGTGATGCGTGATTTGATAGAAAAATTCAGCGTGATGCATGAGTGGACCCCCCCCCCCCCCCCACTCCCTTTGCAACCCTCTGCGTGGGGTTAGTTTCAAATATCTTATTTTCTCACCTCCTTTTATTACGAAGTGCTTTACATCAGTTCCATACTTGCTGGTGGCCACACAGGTGTAGTTACCTTCCTGGTATAATTTACTGCTTGCAATGTTTGTTGTGTTCATCACCACTGTAAAATTCCATATCAATGCTATGTATATGGGAGGGGTTCCAGTGGCTGAACATGGCACTTGGCTACCTGGCTCTACTCTCACCGCAGCATCTGAAACAATCTTGGGTGGCACTAGTAAAGTAATGTTTCAATTTAGTTAGCGCTGTAATTAATGTCATTTAAGGTTAATAATTAATAGTCTGAGTTATACTTAGAAGACTAAAGACTCACCTGTACAGTATTAAACTCAATCTGAAGTAAACTAACCGCTAACACCAGTACCCTACGCGAGAGAAGTCTTTTTTGCGGGGTCTATTTCTTGAAGTTCATTTGATACTAAAACTATACAAATCAATCATTAAGTCTTGGTCATCGTCTTTTGGTGTAGAAATAAATTACACTTGATTATTTTAGTTGATGGAAACTGCGCTTTAACCCATTTCTAACAAAGAAGCAACAACAGCAAAGAAACAAAATGACTACTCCTATTTTTTTTTTTTTTTTTTTTTTTAAAAAAGAATCCTTACTTACATGGCGATACAGTGTAAGAAACGCAGAATTTTGTTCTTGTCCGGACATTCACCCTATTTGGCCCTGGGAGAGAAGGTGAGGAGGGCGAGGGGAGGGCTAAGGTGCCTGGGCTCAATTTAAACTTTCCTCACTTTGTGACTTTCCCAAAATCTATCAGGGAATATTTAGGTCTGTCAATAGTTTTGTTACTCGCGTTGACATTTCTAGATCAACCATGTCTGTAAAGGATGTTTAACAGAAATTATGGTTACCGTATACAGTGGAACCTCGATTTAACGAAGTGCCAAGGGACTGGGGAAATTTGTTCGTTATATCGAGGGTTCGTTAAATCGAAAACCTCGATTTAACGAATTTTCGGAAAAACAACCAAAATGTTCGTTATATCGAGGTTTGTTAATAATTAATTTTCATCGGTGTTACGTAGCACTACCCAGCATTTCTGGATCTGAACAATTACTAATAAGCACTCTTTCTTTAATGTCTATGTAGCTATGTACTGTACAGATATGTACATAGCTACGGAACTAAGAAATTGCACAGGCAAACAAAACTGCTTAAAACTACATATAAAAAAACATAAATACACATCTATATTGAGACGCTAATAAAAGATTACTTCCAATGGAGGTTTTTTTGTCATCAGTAAAAAATGCGTCCTCCGTTTAAGAAAAATGAACATGGTATTAAACAAAACGGTAACAATTTTAACACTGTTCTAGTCCAATTAGGACTCTTAATCAAAAAATTCTTTTAGTGAAGATTGTCTCTGTGGTTTTGTTGCCATTCGTAGGAATGTATCTTCCATAGAAGAAAGGGAGCGCAGCAATTCCTTTTCTTTTGCACTTGTCTTGTCGAATGACAAAATCGAATTGCGAAGCCCTGTCACAGCCTCGCTAGCTTCGACCAGATTAAGTGGTTTTGGCTCCACTATAGAGATGTCTGCGTCTGAATCTCCTTCATCTTCTTCTTCCTCATGACTCATCGATTCCACGTTTTGGACTGCCTTCAGGGCTTCCCGTGTTACATCTTCCTCCGTCGGTTGGCTTTCGGTTACAACATTGTTATCAAGGGATACAAAGTGACTGAATGATACCTCTGCAAGAGAGGGAAAATGGTGGGTAATGTTTCCCCATAGACCGACACCAGTTTCATTGGTATCTTCATCTTCCTCGTCTGACTCAAAAGGATCGTGTGAGGGCTCCGCTACTTCACCTGGGAATCCTGCTTTTTTCCAGCAGTTTTTGATTGTCGTGGTGCTTACATTGTCCCAGGCTTTGGCCATCATAAAGACAGCATCCTTGAGGTCGATTTCTTTGACAGGTTTATTGCCATCTAAACACTGTAACATCCGCCTGATCATTGTCTTGCGATAATTTACCTTAAGGTTCTGGATTATGCCGTGGTCTGCCGGTTGAAGCTTGCTTGTGCAGTTAGGTGGAAAGAAGATGAACTTTGTGTTTGTCTGGCCATTGACAATAACATGTGAAGTACAGTTATCTAAAAATAACAGAATATGGCGGTTTGCTACTCTCATTCGTCGGTCAATTTGACGGACCCATTTTTCAAACAAAACGCTGTCCATCCAGGCTTTTCTTTGAGACTCATAGGTCACGGGGAGCAAGGTCATGTTACTGTTCCTAAAACACCTGAGTCTGGCATATTTCCCTATCACAAGTAGGGGTAGCTTCTCTGTGCCATCCTGGTTGCAGGCCACAAGGACTGTCACGCGATCTTTACTTCTCTTACCACCGGTGCACTTTTCTCCTCTCAGGTTAAGCGTTTGAGTAGGGGTAGCTTTCCACATAAATCCTGTTTCGTCAGCATTGAAACGATCCTTCATGCTATAGCTGCGGCAAGTATCCGGGAGACGCTCGCTCCAATTTTCGACAATATCAGGATCTACGCTTTTCTCTTCACCACATACAGCTTGGCCTGTAATTCCCTGTCTTTCCTTGAATTTTTCTAGAAAGCCATTACTTGCCTTGAAGTTCTCATACCCTAACTGTTGTGCAAAATACAGGGCTTTTTCTTGCAGCAGCGTTCCACTAACTGGGATGTTCATACCTCGAGCCTTCCGAAACCATTCAGACAGTGCTTTGTCAAGATCTGGAAAAGTCGCCTGCTTCATCTTCTTTCGTTTGTCTGTGAAGAATCCTCCTTCATAGGCACTAATAATCTCATCCTTTTTCTTCATAATGGTCGAGATTGTAGACTGAGACAAAGGAGGATCAAAACGCTTTGCAGCGACAGTGTTTTTGTCCCCATCCTTGATTGCTTTACCAGTTTATATTTCTCTTCCAATGTCAGCACCCCTTCTCTTCTTGGTCTCTTTTTTTTGGACTGCGACCGCGATGTGGAAGCACTAGGAACGGGGACTGTTACGCTTTCTTCTGCTGCACTCTCTAGGCTTGCTCTAGGCTTAAACTGCTTTCGATGAAAAGTGCCAAATTCAACAGAGATATAGAGGCACAAAATACGGCGAGGTATTGCAGGACGTGCTGGAATTTTTGGAATCTAACACCTTTTGATTGCTCAACAGGGTATCATGTCAACTTTCACAGGAAATTGAAGGTCTCTCGCTATTCACCGTGAAACTAGCGACAGGTAGCGAAACGGTGAAGCGACTTGTTGAGTTTTAAAACAGACAGCAATGAGCAACACAACATATTCTTTTCGATCTTGTATTCGAGGCTGCCATGCGTATAAAGATATCTGGGATGCAGCTGTTGGTGAAGTTCTGGATTGTGAGGTAAGCCCTTAAAAGGAATCGTTTGTAGTTTTGACAGGTTATGAGCAAACTAAGTGATTTTACATCTATATTTTCTGCAGCACGAGCCTGACAACCCACACGACACCCATGCTGTTGCCGTTAAACGGGTTCAAGACCAGGAAGGGACAGAAGGGACGCTTCAGACCGTGGGCCATGTGCCATTGACACTTTCACGTGTCTTCCATTTATTTTTAAAGCACGGAGGGCAAATATCAGTGGAAGTGGCTGGTAAACGAAGAAATAAGGGCATTGGACTCGAAATTCCAGCAATTTATTCCTTTTGCCACAAGAAGCCATCAAAGATAAAGAAGTTAATAGAATTCATAAAAGACAAAGAGGATAAAGTCGAAATGTAGATGCTTTTATATGTTTGTATGAAATAATGTAAACAGCTGTAATGGGCTGTTGCCCTCGTGTTACAGGATTAAAGAAATGTCATCCTTGTTAGTTTGTTTTGCATTCATCTTACGTCACATGTTGACATTTATTCGTTATATCGAGGTATATTTTACGTTTGGGCGTCTGGATTGTGTTCGTTATAACGAGGATTTCGTTATATCGAGGTTCGTTATATCGAGGTTTTGCTCCATACATTTTACTGTAATTTTGGCCGGGCTGAAGAAAATCGTTCGTTATATCGAGGACTTCGTTAAATAGAGGTTCGTTAAATCGAGGTTCCACTGTACCTTTAGAGGTGTCTCACATTCAAGCAAAGTAGCGCATCCGGTTTTAACTGTAGATACCTAATCTCCCATATCAAATTATAGCTTACAAAGCTGTCTCACCTGTACCAAGAATTTTGAAATGAAATGAAATGTCAAATTTCTTACGACCTCAAAATGCGAGCGTCCGAATCACCTTTTGAAAGCACGCGTCAAAGCGAATTTCGTTTTTCGCTTATTTAATTTGTCCCTCAGTTTCCGGACCCAAAGCGCTAAAAACACATGGGTCTGCGATTTGCCATATTCAATTTCAGTGAAAAGCTACAGGACATTTTCGAAATAGGATTAAAAAAATTATGGAGTGATCGTAGAAAAATCGCTCTGGGAGAAAAAAAAATATTTGGAAATAATTAAACATTCGCAGACAAGTTTTGTTGTTTGTATGTCAAACTAGCTACTGTCCAAATTTGAGGGCAAACAAACAAATTCCCTCTGACTTGTAGCTTTCAAAAGCGATTTGATATAGGGGTTTAGGTATCTACAGTTTGCATCGGACGCGCTACATTGCTTGGACGCAACTCAGCTCTAAAGGTGCTCTAAAGGTACATACATGTTTGTGTTATTGAGATTTTGGATGTTATAAAGACATTTCTTAAAGAGTTTTGAAATTCAAGATGGTGATACTCTGATTTCGCTATGTTTCTAAACAAAGTTAAAATTAAGTTAGAAACAAAGAATTTGAGTATACCAAAACAAATCGGAAGTTCGCAACTACCGTTAATCCTCGAATAAGCGCCCCTTCGAATAAGCGCCCCTCCTATTGGCCAAAATTTAAAATAAGCGCCCTTCCCCTCCTCGAATAAGCGCCCCCCTCCCCTTCCCCCATTTTTTGGACGAGTACTGAGCCAAGAAAGGATGTATAGTTATCCCCGTGTAGTATTAGATTTGTACATTGTTTCAGTTTGTGAACACGTTGAGGACCGTTAAGTGAATAAGTTGAACACGTTAAGTACTAACGGTGCCGCGATTTAAACTTTGGGACCGGCTTTTTAGGTTGATAAACAGATTATGTTGTTTACGCGTAAACGATGTATTTAAAAAATGATCATGCCAGACCACGATTTGGGAAAAATTAAATAAGCGCCCTCCTCCCCCCTAGATTAAGCGCCCCCATCTTCTCCTAAATTTAAAATAAGCGCCCCGGGCGTTACTACAAAACCTTTGTAGATTTCCTGTAGTATTTCGTTATTTATTTATTGCAAAGATTTGCCTGCTGTGTGGTGTCGTGAGTGAATTTTGATATATGGCAGTTTTCTCTCTTATGGAATGATAATTTGTATCACACTCTATAAATTGTATTAGGTAATGATTGTTGTAATGAGAAACTGTCAATACCAAATAAAAGCAGATGGTGGACATTTTTAAATGTGACATCGTCCAGGCGTCAAATGACGACATGATGTCATGAGTCCCAGTCCCCCTTCCCGGCCTAACAAACCAAAAACAATGCTACATTCGCTAAACAGGCCTGTTAACAGTTTTTTAAGGTGGCAAAGATACTCAATATCCATCTTTATATAACAAACATTAGAAATGAGGTAAAGTACTTACCGTGTGGACCAGCATTGAAATATATCCGGAATCCCCTTCTTTCTACGCTACCGTCTGAGTAGAATTTTATCGATATCTGGTTTCCAGTTAAAAGAATGTTCTGCCCAGTCCTCTGGCCGCAGTACTTACCAACCATTATTCCGTCATTAACAATCTCTAGATAGTCCCAGCTATGCATAAGAAACGGAAATAAATGGCCGTTATTACCCAACTCAGTTAGTTCAAAGGGCCATTAACTAAGATAAAGCGATCAGATATCTCACTTCCTTCATAGCCAAGCTTGGTCGGGACTGTAATAACGGATATGACAATATACCACAGCTACTCTCATTTTCGCATTTTGTCTTATTAGGTCTATATCGGGGAAATGTGACATGCCGTAGAGATGGACAAGATGTCAGGCTGGCAAAACGGAGAAGAGCTTCTATTTTTTCCTATTCCGCTAGAACGCAGAAGCTTTATCTGCACTCAGAGCTATCAAAATGGCTCCTCCCTCAAAGTAAACACAGCAGTTCAAACCATGAATTCAAATGTGTTGCTTATTATGATGTAAAGGCATGCAGGGCGCCGCTATCATGATGAAAGTTTTACTTAACAACTGAGTTAGTTTATCGTCATTAACATTCACACAGTGTTCGGCAAAAGATTCAATGATTAATTTGTCAAGAAACTCTGAGAAGTGTGTTAACTTATTAACTGAGGTTGTTAAACAGCTTTTCATAACATTCGGCTGTCTTTTAGTTGAAGACAGCACCCTAAATTAACCAGAGTTGCCTGTGTATCCCCCAGCCCCACCAAAGGACATTGCAAGAGTCTAAGATTCGATCCGAGTTCTATTCAGTCCTTTTTCATAAAGCATGAAGATTTTCATCAAATTTCATTCACTCCACTCCAATTAATCTTTAACAAATTAAAGGAAGAAACAGATCATGTTGTAGACAGCAGTAGGTATACAAGCTTGAAGTGACAGCTATGTGCTTACCCGCATGATCGATGATCCTCCAATTCAAAATCGACGAAGGAAATGTTCATCGTCATGTTGTGTGGTATAGGAATCGTATAACTGCAGTCCATATCTCTTGGGTATTTGTTAGGATATCCAGGACTTTTTAGTGTGTTATTAACCACCAAACCACATCCTGGTTAAGGAAAGGTATATATATCATATAAATTACATATGTATATAAGTTGTCTTTGAGAAAACACATGGCTCAACAGGTATGCATAGGATAACACCAGACCATAAAACAAGAATACTGAATACTGTCTCAAACCCTTCAGAGGCCAGCACCAGGTAAAGCGCTCATGCCTTAGCCACCAAATGAAAATAGGATAATGGGGATATAGCTACAGATACTCTAGCGTAATGCCACGTCATTATGACGCATTTACTTGATTTCATTGGCCGAAGACATCTTTCGTCGATGCTCCCATCATATTTGGGAGTGTAGTTAAGCAGAAATTCATTAGGTTGGAATGTCTACCAGCTTTGGTTATCTGTTAGTGGCACTTCCAGGGAGTTGCTCAGGGGACTGAGCAGGTGACCACGCCTCCTCTCCTCCCCCCTTCCTCCAACCCCTTCCGCTCTTATTAACGAAAACACTTTATGTTCAAACGGCTCCACCTTACTTTAAGACGCGAGGGCCTGGAAACTTTGGTTGTCTAGCTTACAGAGCGTTATCTTAGCGGCCATATTAATAGGAAATTTTTGCACTCTTTAAAAGAGAGATATGGTCATGATCATTTGAAAATGCTCTATTAGGAGGTCTGGATCTACCACCGTTACCAACAGCAATGGCGTCATTATGAAACCTTTCAAATTCTGAAAGTAAGATTTCTTCGTTTCTTTAACAGCAACTCACGAGAGCATATATAAAGCGGTAATCCTAGACAGAAAGAATCGATGCCATGACAGTCGTGACTGTAAACACTTCAACAGGAAGTGAATAGAAACGCCTAGATTACATCAATATCGTAACACTTTGGATGAATTGTATACCAAACAATGTTCCTTACCATAGCACAGGCTATGGTTTTGGAATTAATATATGATTAGCTTTAATATATAATTAAGAATTAGATTATGAGCTCGAGATTTCTATCGCTTGATAGTTCACAAGGGCACAACTCGAGTCAGCTGTCACGATTGGAATTCGAGAGCGAATGATCTCACTGTTTTACCATAATGTAGTTGTCGTTCGAAGCTGTGTATTACTACATTTCTTTCATTTCTCCTCTCCCGTACATCTGTTACAATCAACTACGACAATTAGAAAAGATGGCAAATCGACACAATATGTCTGCTTACCTTGTGTTGCGTGAGCACCTTCCTTATCATTCAACAAGAGCACGAGCACTAAGAAGAGCATTTTCATGATGTAGAAGTCTTTTTTGTCTCACAATCTGTTGCCTTTTACTTGTTAATTGCCATTTCTGCAGAGAAATGATTATCAAATTAGCTGGAAGAAAGCCTGTCAAAGATTCTTGGGGAGGGGGAGGGGGCAACCGTGTCAGTTGCTACGTATGATTAAGGGAAAACCCGCCAAGTGTATAAGATTTTTGCGTCCAGTGGTTTTCAGAGGGGCCCTGCATACCAATAAAGCTAAAAGTTAAAAGTCTAAAAACGTTAGTCAATCTACATTCACAAAGTTAAAGTTAAGAATGTATAAATTATAAAATAAACTTAAGAAATACTCTAAGGTGCCCTTTAAAAGTTGAATATGTTGGAACTGTTCCTAATTGCATCTGCTAACGTATTCCAATCAGTCGTCAAATGCAAAAGTTGGACAAAGGATTTTACCCTAAAGGAGAAGGTCACTCCAAAAAGCTTAAATTTTTTCTCTTCGCCTATGACAAGTTGCATCGACGATACAAAATTCTACTACTATTACAAAAATCGAAACGAAAACGCAGCGACTAAACGTACTGTTATTAGTCCGAACTGCGACTGCTGAACGACAACCAACTGACACAACCGATTCGAATATTAATTATTTAAGACTTAAATTCAAGCATGCAGTGTTTTGTTCGCCCGTCCCAACGGACGTTGTTAGTGTTAATGAACAAGCGTTCGCCGGAGCATCCTCCCCATCGAACAGGACTGTGTTCTGTTCCTTCCGTCCTATTTATATCTCTAATGGACACAACTTTGTGATTGGTCGCACATAATCTTTGCCTCCTGTTAAAACGTGTTCAACTCTGACCTTCTCGTCAGGGCCAGGAAAAACCTCTTGAACTCGACCCAAAGGCCAATGCCCTCATGGGTTGCTGGGATCCACAATCAGGACCAAATCACCGGGATCAATGTTGCGTTTCTGCTCAACCCATTTGTTTCGAGTGTTCAGGGTCGACAGATATTTCTTCATCAGTCTTCTCCAGCACAGTTCTTGTGTAAACCGCCATCGATTTCTGGGGTTGAACGCAATGTCATCGATGACCCTGGGTGCAAGTTGTCCACCCATTTGGCCGTAAAGGAAATGGTTTGATGTTAAAACATGCTCATCGTTGGGATCGCTGCTACAATAACTGAGCGGGCCGGAATTCAAAATTCCTTCTACTTCCACCACCGCGGTCAGTAGCTCTTCATCCGTAGTTCTTAACTCTCCAAGGATTGCACATAAAACTTTTGCAGCAGACTTGATAAGGGCTTTGAAAATTCCTCCATGATACGATCCACCAGCTGGGGGGGGGGGGGGGGGGGGGTTGGTTAAATCGCCACTGATGATTAGTGCCACTGTCACTTATCATCACCCCCGGTTTTCCACGTCTGGCGACCAGTCTGGACAGTCCATTAAGAAAGCTGGCTGTATCCAGTGAGTAAGCTATTTCTAGATAAACTGCTCGTGCGCTCGCACAGGTAAACAGGCACAGATAACGCTTCGCAGTCACCTTTCTCGTCAGCTTAAGGAAAAAAGGGCCAGTAAAATCGACTACACAATGAGCAAAGCATCGCAATGATGTCCCAAGTCTGGCTTGAGGTAGGGGTGCCATGATTTCTTCACCTCTGCGTTTTCTTCCAAGTTTGCCTACATTACAATCTCGTTTCCATCGCTTAGTTTTTTTCTCTCCCATTGACAATCCAGTATTTCTGTCGTAATAATTAAGCGAGCGTAAAGCTCACTCCGAGGTTATGATGACCTTGAGTATGGATGTGGGCGATGACAAGTTTTGAGATGTAACGTTTCTTCGGTAATATGACGGGGTGTTTGGCATCGTAGGTAGTCTCCCGCCGACACGTGCGATTCCATCACTGTCCACAAATGATGACAATCTCCACAGCGGGCTGCTTCTCAAGACACTTCCTCCTCCTCTCGAGGTTGTCAATTCCACCGAAAAGCGTTCTCTTTGAGTTGCTCGAACCCAGTACCTCTCTGCGTTACTGATTTCCTTTGGTTCTAGGACTTTTTCCAGTGAGTCGTTTTGCTTGTTTCTGGTCTCCTGGCTTTTCTGAGGTCTTGCTCTTTTACTTTTGGAAATGAATCTCACGATCCAAGCTGTAACTCCTAACAATCGGCGCCAGGAAGAAAACCTCTCGATGCCAAACACGGGCAGGGACTGCTTGCATTGAAACGAGGCTGATTTTAGCTAGCTCTTGTTTACCTTCCCCACTGCAATCACTCCAGAGGCGACTTTCTAAAGGCCAGGATGTCTCCCCATGACGTAGAAAGGCAAATCCATGGAACCAGCGACTTTCAGTGGATAGGTTTTTCAGGTCCAGACCTCTTGTTGCGTCGTCAGCGGGGTCTTGTTTTCCTGGTATATATGGCCACTGAGCTGGGTCGGATTTCCGTTGAATGTCGGCTTTCCGATTAGCAACAAAAGATTTCAGTTGTCTTGAGTGACCCTGCATTCAGTAGATTATGCCCATATTGTTCGTCCACAGGGTGTGTCGACTTAGCAGAATTTCTAGCTTCTCAGAGACCGTTTCAGCTAACCGCACTCCGAGTACTGCTGCCAGTTAACCCAAGGCGTGGGATGCTGACGGACTTAATCGGTGTTATTCTTGCTTTGGCTGTTACCAGGGCAACTGAGATCTGACCACTCACGTGTCCGTATTTGGCGTAGTTTACTGCGGCATAGCCTAGTCGTGACGCGTCAACGAATGTATCAAGTGAGACGTCTTCCACTGCTTCCTCATAATGTCGATAGCAACTTGGGATTTTCACCTGTGGAGCTTCTGGCAACTTTTTGGCGCACTGATGAGTAGTCAACTTGAAATCGTCATGAAACTCTTCATCCCATTCAAGACCACGCAACCAGGCTTCTTGTAATGCCATTTTTGCTCTGATGATGTATGACGCCAAGAACAGCAATGGATCAAACAGTGTAGCAATACGACTTCACACTCCTCGCTTCGTGTAAAAGGACGGGTTGATTTCTTTGACAATAAACGTGAAAACATCTTCATTCGCATTCCAATGGACTCCTAATGTCTTGACACTCGGAAGTTCTGAGTCGTCAAACTTTACTCCAGTTGCTTGATCCTCTTATTGGATTTCTTCTAGCACCTCTGTTCGATTACTACACCACTTTTGGGCACGAAAACCAGCGCCATCCAGGACCTTTGTCAAATCTTGACGGACGAGAACGGCATCTTGTACAGTTTCCTCTGAGTGAAAGATATCATCCATGTACATATCTCGGAGCAGGACCATAGCTACTGCTGGGTAGTTCTCTTTAGAGTCTAGTGGCTGCGAAGCACGAACTGGGCGAGATAACGGGATGCTGTCTCCAAACGTTAAACAGACTGCTTCATAGACATCCACAGGGCTTGTGGTATCGCGATCTCTCCATAACAGTCTGTGACACTTGCGGTCTTTCTCAGCGAGGACAACCTGAGAAAACATTTCCTTGATGTCCGCTACTAGGGTGACAGGTCTCAGTCTAAATCGGAAAATTATCCCCAGGATATCTCCTTAAGCATCGCGTCATTCAAGGAAACGCCCTTGCAACGTGCAGCCGAGTCAAATACTATGCGTACTTTGGTGGTCTCTCTATCTTCACTAATGACTGGAAAGTGTGGGAGGAACCAGCTTGGACCTTCTTCTGCCTCGTTATTTTCTAACTTCCGAACGTAGCCCTTCTCGACATTCGCATTCATTTCTTCTTTGTAACGTCTCGCAACATCTGGCTTCTTGAGGAGGTTTTTCTCTTAAGGAAACAAACGTTTCTCTGCTGAAGAAAGGGCGGGCAAACGTCCAACACAGGTCCACCCCAACGGCGTTTGCACTGCTCCAATTGGACCGTAACGTTCTGTTAAGGCTAGCGTAAGCTCAGGATGGTCTGATCCGATGTCAATAGTTTTCCTTCCAGGGGCTATAGGAAATGGAATATTCTTAAGGTGTTCCCATTTGACTTTGTGTTGATTCCAGTCTGTACTGAGACAAGTCTTGACACATATCATTCAGTGTCCATCCTTCAACAGTAGATTGGGTCTCCCCATTGAGACTCTTAAACGTCAGCGAGACTTTCTTACAACATCCCCTGCAGACTCAGAGTCGCCGAAAGCGCTTCGTATCTCTCCAGCAGCGTCTACACGTTCATGCGGATTAGATCGACATTCAAAGTACAGATGGAAGTGATATAGGTGCTTCTACAATCATTGGTACCACAGCGATTGCTTTCCGGACCATTCTTCCCTTGTTGGCCTGATCTCAAACAACGATAACAAAGTTCATTCTTTTTTGCGATTTCCCATCTATTCGCAATGGATGTTTCACCCCAGTTCTTGCATGAGTTTACTTAGTGAGATCCATGGCATACAACACACTTGGGTGTGGGCTCTCTAGTAACGTTGTGAACTGCTCCTTTCTCACGCTTGTGTTTCTTTGACTCGATATATCTTCTGTCTTTTTCTTTGTTCTCTCCTTAACTTCTTCGACGTCCATACGATAAACAACTTGCTTCTGTAACTATTTAGAAAATACGGATAGTCCATCCTTCCTGGGTTTCCTGTGCAACCACTCTTGGTACGCGTTAAGAAGAGACCCTGATAACTTTCGTTGCACTGCAATGTAAGTTGAGATACTCCTGCGAGCTCTTGATGCTGGTCGCTATTCTCAAGCTTAACCACAACGTCAGTTAAGCGATCCGAGAAAATCTCCAACTCCTTTAGGTTAGTCTCCTCGACAGGAGACACACGCAAACTGGCTTCGAGGTAACGCTGCAAAAGTCGCTTTTCACCTCCGTACTTCTGATCAAGTTTTTCCAAGGCAGTTTGATATTGTCTAGATGTGTAACGTAACCGCTCCACAACTCGTAACGGCTTGCCAGATAGAGAATTTTTCAACATCATTATCTTGGTTTTAGCTGGTACTTTCATCCCATCCATGAATATTTCAAATTGCACTTTCCATTCGTGAAAAGGTCTTTATCTCCGCTGAAGACAATTAAGGCGGGTTTCTTGATTCCTTTGAACAATCTGTCAAAATCGTTCGAGTCGAATTTGTCTTTGTCTGACTCGTCTTCTTCACTTTCTTTCTTTTCCGAGTCAGAATCTTTATCGCTGAATTTAGGAGCCGATTTACTCCCTTTGGACTGTGAATGTGACATCCTGACAAAAGAGGCCACTCACGGTCCACAATCGAAACAACGAACAAGCGATCGCGAACGAGCGATCTAAAGAGCAAATAATCTTGTTTACACATGCTTTGCAATGATGTAATTTGTTTTCTCTCGGTCAAAACATATCACTCTAGTCTGCACTGGGTGTTAAGGACACTACTTAGTAGCTAGGCCAATCATGATTAGTTAATAATTGTCTGTTTATCTTAGTTACGAAGGTAGTTACAATATTTACTTCTTTTTTATTGGTTTTGTAATCAGACCTTTAAGCGTCACCACGCGCATATAAAAGCTGAGTTAGCGTCCTTTTAAAGTAGTTTTTCGTTCCTTCTCGCGTGGCCTTGTCAACCTTGAACTCGTGATGTTTTTGATTTCCTAACCCTTGGTTCAAGCGGGACCGATATGTGAGTACCTTTGTCATTTTGATTAAGTTACATTTTTATAGCTATGGGCGAAGAAATACAAAGAAACATTTGTACAATGTTAATCGATTTATGATCGTCTAAATTAGAAAATGTTCTTAACGTTACTAGAGTGAACGCCCACCTTTTAGGTTCGAAAGCATTGAGCTGTTAATCAGTTCTTTTTGTTGTGTATTTCTGTGATCGAATCTTATTTAGTATCTTAGCGTAGTATTTACGCTGGCTATTTTTTGATGTGTTGTATTATTCAATTTCGTTATGTTATCGATTCCCAATCGGTAGTTTGTCTCGTGTAAGTTTTGACTATTTGTTACGCAACCTTTCCGCTAAATTGATAGAAATTCGTTACATATTGTTATTTCAGTTTACGATCGTTTACGTTGATGCAATAAATTGCCGATAACCGTCAACTTTGGTTTTCCGTGGTTTACTTGTCTATCCTTGAAGACGACCTGTAAAGTAGTCCCACCCACTAGCTTGTCGCGACACGCCTAGAGCTCGTTTTGTTTCGTCTCGTTTTGGAATTTGCCAGTCGCTGCAAGCACTACGGTGGGACTGCATTCCCTTTTTTGTCGAATTTAATCAGAGTGAAAAACCAGTTCAAAGAAGACTCCAAAACATCGCAAACAACGAAAGAAGCCACAAAAGAGAACAAGAATGGCGTAGCAGATGGACACGGCTATTGGATGGACATACAGCACATGGTTTGGTGATGATGTCATTCATTTTTGCCCCTGCTACGGCACAGCCAAATCGGTGTCGAAAGATCCAAGATCCACCGTCCCATGAAACTTGACTCAAGTCTACATTAGGACTGCGTTATACGAACGCAATAAGGAGGCTGAAGTTTTCAGCCCGCCAATCACAAATCCCAACGGATGA
Organism: Orbicella franksi; assembly: GCF_964199315.1. Lineage (NCBI taxonomy): Eukaryota > Metazoa > Cnidaria > Anthozoa > Scleractinia > Merulinidae > Orbicella > Orbicella franksi. The sequence goes on along the minus strand of NC_138145.1, from coordinate 34,855,223 downwards.
CAAACGCTCCCATTTGATTGGCTTATTCACTCAGGTCTAATTTTAGCGCGTTGCCATAAAATTCCGGAGAGCGACGGGTGTAATTTTCTGTTTTATTTTACACGTAAGCAATGCCTTTTGAACTAAATGAACGATAGCTTCAAGAGAAGAGTTTACAAAGAAAATTGACTTTTTTTAATTTCAACTTCATAATTTTTGTTCCTCCACTTGCGAAAGCCTATCGTATGAATTCGAGCTGTTCACTCAAATTTATAAAATGCCGTGTCTAGTTCTTTTGATGCCAGGTGTCTTTGCTCCTTCGAGGACTAACGCGGCTGAGAAATAAGTTTGGAAACTAAAACTTGTAAAAACCTCAGGTACAAGCAGACTACGAAGGTAATATGTTATATCTACGGTAATAGGGTTATTCTTCAGCCAGGTATGTGAAAGAGATTCCACAAGGTGAACATTGGCTGCTGTTGTACCGTCTTGCTGCTAAAATTCAGTCGGCCTTTTACAAACGCAAATTTTGTCTTTATTGCATTCAGCCATGAGTCTTCCTTCCCCTCTCTAACGTCAATATTCAGGAGAAATCTCACTTTTTTGTTTCTAATTTCTTTACTCTGAATACAGAATAGTTTGAGGAATAACTCAACGTTGTTCAATTTGCATTTTGTTTGCATGCACCATCATAACGCTCATAAATTTGAACGAGTTTGAATATCCCACCAAAATCCGTCTGTGCTCACAGGCTAACGAAAGTCACCTCTTACGAGATTTTTCTTCGTTCTCGGCATGCTGAGATAAATGGAAACCGATAGCTCATTGATCGCAGGCATCAGCTTTGTTATTTTAGTTAGCGGCGAAATTTGGATGTTCCGTGAAGTGACGAAGACAATTTATCGTTTTTGTTCTTCCAAAGGTATCTTCTAAAGTGTTAATTTAAGTTTTATTTTCAATGTATTTTTATTATTTACCTTATATTATTCTACGTAAATGACTCCGTTGTTTTAACAAAAATAAAACGTTATAATCTCCACGACGTCTTCTGTTGTGCGACCGTTATTTCGGCTTTCCATCATTACACAAAAAGCCAACAAAATGCTTCAAAGGTGGCGTGACCTTGCCTTTTATAGGATCGCTCTGTGTTTAAAACCTTGAAATTTTAAGTTTTCATGTCTTTGATATTAAAAACTTTTATATTCTATTTCTCTATTGCTTTGTGTTTCGCTTTACAGAAACTTGCGACACAGATAAATGATATGCTCCAAAAAACGTGGCCGCAAATTTTATAATCGGAGAAGAAAGATACCCAAGAAATGCTAAAAGAGTAACACGAAATAAAAGCTGTGTTGCTATGATTTGTACAAGTTTAGGAGAACACGGAAAAATTGTTGAAACAGTCGCTTACGACCTCTTCTTCTCATAACATTTCTTGCTTTCCTAAGCTTCCACCTGTAATTCTACAATTTAATTCAAACCAGAGAAAACTTTCTGTGCCTATGCATATGCTTGTGATGTAAAGAAACATCATGCTCACCTGAATATTCCATGGGAACCTCAAGCAATAAAATAATCGCAGCAAACAGGGAAGAGGGAAGATATAAACATACCCAAAAACACGACAGTAGCGTAATAAGCTGATAGCAGCTGGAGAAAAGTGAATTAGGGGCGGAGAGAGGGATGGGACTAAATGCCATAAACAGACATCCCTGAGTCATCTATCGAGAGGTATAGAATGCAGATGACTTTACCTGATATGATATTAATGGTTATTAAAGGCTCTTGTTCATTTTAGATGAATTATTGTGTATGACAGATAGTGTAAACACAAATAAGTGTGGCAATATACGTCAATTTTCCTTAATAGGCAATGGTTTGGAAGGTAATCAAGGAACATTTTGTCCACGTTTTATAGGCTACTGTATGGGAAAAGCTTACATAAATAATTTTAAACAGGACTATATCTCATAAAGGTTGTTTCTTTTGCTAAACGTTTTACCACGTTGTATAATTATATATCGAATTGTTCAATTGATTGGTCTATCGAGCGAGCGCTTTTTTAATCGCCTACTAATTAACTTATGCCACCAAAACTTCTCATAGTTAGTAGCTTTTTAGTTCAAGTTAGATGCAATGTTTGCTGACGATCATATAGTCAAATGTCTGGCTCTTATACTGGATGAATAATTCTGCGCATTCATTCAATATGTCAACAAACCGCCTACCAGCTGTTTAGTTTATTGAGTTTACAATCGATTTTCGTGAATTTCTTGGCTTTTTCGTATAGAATAAAGTTCAGACTTCGATTAAACGCTTGTGTGGATAAAATAGTTTATCCATCCTTCAATTGTAACTTCGCATCCTCAATTAACATAAGTCGATCTGAAACTTGTCATATTCGATAAGAATTTAATTTGACTAGCAGTGTTCTAAAACAGAAACATGCAGATGTTTTAATTGAGAGGTGCCACGCTCGTAGCGACTACAGGTAAAAATTGCAACTTCTGAATTCTCTCTCCGTTTAACGGGAAAAAAAACACGAGAAAAACATAGTTTATACTTTATATTGCATGAGCATTACTCGGTGATGGAGGCTTATGCCATAGAGAGTGGCAACGGAAAGTAGTAAATAATATGCTGAAAAAAAAAAGGACAATTCAAATAAAAGCAGACGTCTGTTCTCAAATTTCATCATTTTGGATCATTTCTTTCGTGCTGCGAGCACTATCGAAAAGCACTTTCTTTGATGAGGATATTTTTGAGACCTAAGCCAGCCGTCAAAAAATACAACAAACGCCAGACCCGTGGAAAAAGAAGTTCAGTTAAAAACAAAGAGGAAAAGTACTTCCTCGGGTCTCGATTTAAACATCCGGTTCTTCTAGATCACCGACAAAATAAAAATAGCCAACTAATTTAGCACCTCAAGTTTAAGGTGGCTCGATTCGATTTTATAGGAGCGTTTTCAAGAAAATTGCGAGTGAAGTTTCAAGGTGTCAAAATACAACAAAAACAAAGCTGTTTTAAATGTTATTGCAAACTATACGTCTTCAAGACTTGTCTAAATGGTTTTCTGGTCTTAAATGAATCTTATAACATCTAATTACTCGCAAACTTTAGCATGCTTCCGGAAAATCGACGGAAAACGATCCCGCGTTTTATGAATTCATGATATACAGAAATGTACAATAGCATGGTGATTCGAGACAAAAGAAAATTATAATGAAGGCAACAAACAATGGGAGTGAAAATCAGCCCAACATTTTCTTGGGTTGACTCTGAAAATTAGCAGCTTTAAAATGTTTCAATTAATTTGAAACTCTGGGATTACGTTGAATACGGATTAATCTCATTGATGTCCACGGTCTAAAAAAATTATCTAGTGTTTTTTTTTTTCTTTTTTTTTATTTAATTCCCGCTCAATTTAATAATTTTAGGGGCAATTTTTGATAAAAAGCAAAGTAACATCCCCCAAAGTCAAAAATTTATGTGACAGGCTATTGTCTAGGACTACTGTACAGGCCCGCGAATGATCCCCAGATTGTACTGCAAATGATCCCCGTAATGCAAATGATCCCCGTAATGCATGACCTCTTACTAGAACCTAACTAGTAAAAAAATAGATTCAAATATTTACCCATGCAGACAAGTGGCTCAGTTCGCCCGTTTCTAGCAATGGCATTCAACACGCTTTTGAACTGCAATAACACACTTAATTCTTCAAGCGGGTGCATTCTTCATGCAATTCGTCTACAAGTAAAGTTGTAAAAGAAGTGCACATTAAAGAAAATGCTAGAAATACGAAGATTAGAAACACTCCAAGCTGATTTCAATCGTACCAACTTTTTGTTGAATTAGCAAACATTCTCGAGTCTATATATTTTATGCTTATTGTATTTACATTGTTGTTTTGTTGATATTTAAGGAAATTTTTCTAATCAGGGGTTTTAATTAATTGATGCCGTTTGTAACCTGCAGATTTGCATCTTCGCTCTACGGCACTGAGACTTTTGAGATTCATTTCGAAGTTTAGAACCAGCGCTACACATTAAGTGGGTGAGTGAAGTAATATATCAAACACGAGAGACAGTGTTACATCGGGATATCCAAACACCGAGAAGAGAGTTGAAAATACGACGCGCAGCGGAGTATTTTTGACGAAATTCGATGCGTTTGGATAGCCGATGAAACACTGCCTCGAGTGTTTGATATATCTTCTCAAGCGCAACAAAAACTAAGGAGTAAACAGAGAAGTAAAATCGTCAAAATCTATTATAATTAAGACCGGGTATCCAAAGCTCCTTCACGGTTGTGATTTTCTTTGTTTTACCTTGATGAGTTATTAATGAGTTTGAGAAAGTGTCAATCTTCAACAACCCTTAAGCTTACAATTGGAGAGAGGTAAATCCTAAAAACCTCCGGCGAGGATTTTTTTCCAGTTTGAAAGGGCGCTTTTCTCTCTGATGATGAAAATTTCAGTAGCTGTTCATTCACTCCTTCCAGAAATTTCGATTTAGCAAGTGTTTCTCCTTATCATTAGGCTTCAGTCATAGTAGTTTCGTTATCAAATGAAGCTTAAGGCGGGGGTACACCTGAAAACACACCATTTTTTTCAAACTTTTTTCATGGCTAAGATTTAATTCCAAACCATGGCAAGGTATACATTTCTAGAAAGGTTAAAGACTAACGATTGTTAGAAAATATATTCTGTACCCTAGAACTGTATTGTAACCTGACACCGGCTGAAGAATGCCAGGGCTTACTTGAGAAAAGATAATTCCCACAAAAATGATCAAAATGAATAATTTTTACATTCTTTTAAAAGAAGACAAATAGCTTACTGTTTTAAGCATAGAAATTTTTAAATAGTTAAAAGTACATGAAATGGCGACCAGTCAAATCTGATACAGAAAATCCGGCATAGACCAGCATACATTTCAATGCAAAACTTCAACAAAATGCACTGGATGGCAAAGTTCTATGCTTAAAACACAAAACCGACTTAGAACAACATATCCTGGAAATTTCAGCTCAATTGGACAAATCCTTCTCAAAATATCTTTTCTCAAAGGCAAAAATAACTCGTTTTGAGAAAACGAGCTTTGAACTTACAGTCGCGGAAATGTTTCTCAAATACAACTTTAATTCCTTAAGATTCAAATTCCGACAAAAACAAAAATTCGATCTTTTACAGAATTTTCGGGTGTACCCCCGCCTTAAGCCAAATGTCTTCTTTTTAAAAGCATTGACGTTTACATTGTTACATCCATTGTTATTTTGAATTAAAATTCCATCAATTTACTACTTTTTTGTCTTTTTCTACGTCATTTATCATTCCAGTACGACGTCTTAACGAGAAACAAGATAACATCTCTTCTAGTTCAGCAGGCTGGGGGCTTTTCACTACATGCAAAATAATTTTGATGGGGCCAACCATTTCTCCTGTGGGACGATGGGGGTATGATTTTGTTTGTATATCCGAGAAGTAAATTAAAGTTTTGCTCGTGTATCGGTAATTAGCAGGTTTATCCAGTTCTCCCGCGTTATTTCTAACTCTGACTAAGAAATCACTTCATTGTGATTGGCGAAGAGAGGGCCACCTAATTATTTTTTTCTCATGAGGCCTTTCAAATAGTCGTAGTACGGGCCGGAAGGCGGGGACGGGGTGAGGAAATTTGTAAAGAATATAAGTGTTGGAAACTTGTTCGATTACAAGGAAGTCGTATTAACGGGGCTACTAGATACAAAATTGATTACGCTTTTGGTTGGGCCAATACCAAAGTGGCTGTAACAAAAAAGTGGTCGCATTACCTCAGTGACCTTCAGGCGTGACTCCACTACTGTTCTCTAGTCTATTCTGGCCCTCTCTCTGTCACGCAACATCGGGTGAGAGGATCCTTCTGTCCCAACATTGTCCCATGGGGACCTCGCAAACGACGACAGTTCCACTGCTAGCTTCGCCCCTCTCTGCTCTCCCGTCCTATTTCATAATCTACATACCTAGATTTGTATCGAAATTTTTAGAAAATAGTCCTTGATTTCAATTGGGTTGAATATAATTTGCGGAGAACAACGCGGCTCGCATATCACTAATAAAACACAAATATCGTCAGCTTAAAAACAATTATTCAAATCCACAAGTATGTACACGACAAACCAGATTTTTTAACGTTTCGAGACTCAAGCCGAGTTTTCCGAATTCTATGTGTTAAATCAATAGTCTGCCTTTTTGTATACTAAGCCTCTCATTTATGCAACTGTTAAAACAAACATATTCTTTTTGAACTGTTCAAGCACGACCGGTCCCAATGACTTTTAATGGTGTGAAAGTTCAGAAAAGTTTAGCATTGAAAGTATGTTACTGCCCGTCACTTTACAGCCGATTAACTAAACCTTAAACCGAACCTATGGCTATAGGTACTTCGGGTAACTGCATGGCAGCATGGTTTACATGAAGACTTATACTACAATGTACATTGCTGTTCAATGCAAGACATGAACACATTTCTTTCCTTCATCGGCTACATACATATGTCCATCTTTAGACACAGCAACAAACTGAGGGGACCCGAACCCAGTGATGGTTGTAACATAGCTTCCTTCCAGTGTGAAAACTTGCAGTCGACCCGCATTACTGTCACAAACAATCAAATTGTTGAACTTGTCAATAGCGAGCCCCAATGGGGCGTTTAGCTTTTCAGCACTAATCCCCTTAGCGCCAATATCGTAGAGGAAAGTTCCATCATCCTTAAAAACTGATACGCAGTGTTCTTCGCCATAAGAAACGAAAAACCTGTCTTGGTGATGAATTGCAAAAGAAGGGGAGCCATATTCGTATGGATCACCAAGACTCTGAAGTAACGCTTCTCCACCAGGTGAGAGCACTTTAACAAGAGCATCATTGCTGTCACACACGATCACGCGGCCATCACGTGCCACTGACACCGAATATGGGTCCTTTGTGTGGCTCATAAAATACTTCACAAAGTGTCCCTTCTCGGTACACAGAGTAATTTTCGCACGATCAATGACGACGACGTCTCCAGAAATGGAAAATGCAACTGACTTAGGGCTTTTCAGTCTCTTGCTGGGAGAACATGACTTTTCTCCAAACTGTCGAAGGTACTTCCCTTTAGCATCATACATCTGTATTCTACAAAGATCTAGAACAGCAATATTTCCATTCACTTGACTAATTGCAACATCTCGTGGTAACACAAGTTTTCCGTCTCAGTGAAACAAGGAATGTAGTGATGAAAGTTCTCCCTCTTCTTGATCATGAGTTTTAGTTCCTAGATTACACCCTCTTTGGTACTGATGTGGAGTTACTTGAACACTCCATGGACTATCAGTCAGCGGTTGTCTATTAACGTTAATCATGACGTCATGTTGGCCAGCGAGTTTGGGGGTAAACGTAACTTTGTATCTGCCATCGTTTTCATCTTCGAATTGCGTCTCTAATTCTTCACCCAGTGGGCTCTGAATTCTCACCTTCACCTGGTCGTTCTCATGATAACATTCTTTCCCTTTTGAATCTCGTGTGAGAACTAAAATCTTTGTTTCCCTTCCATCAACAGGCTCTGTTAAACCACCTCCGCCTGCCTCGGACTGTGATGGATCGGTGTTACTGACAATCAACTGCCCTGGATCACGATTTAAAACACTATGACATATTTCTTCGTCCACGGCGTAAGTTACAAAAGCAAGAACAAGTGCTTCCGTTTCTTTCGAATTGAGAAGATCTTTGCAGCGACCAATAATCGATTTCTGTTCTTTCACAATTTCCATGTCAATGTTTCTTTTCAGAACACATTTACCGTGTTCCACTGGGCTTGTTAATTGCGTTGCGAACAACTCCAGTTTTCGTTGTTTTCTTGCGTGACGTTTTTGTTGATGTCTAGAAATGTCGTTGATCCTTGTCAGCACTGCTTTCTCGTGTTCTTTCAAATTTTTAATCAGTTTCTTCGTAATTGCTTTCACGTTCTTACGAGCTGCGCGAAGTTTTTTCTTTCTACTCTTGAAGAGGTCTTCACTTTTTTGAATCTCATCTTTACTCGCCGAGATTTCGTCTTCCGCTTTCTTCAGAGTCTTATCAAGTTGCTTCTTTCCTTCTCGAGCAGCTTGTTTAATGTCAACTACATCATGTTGCGAATGGCGGTCATCATAACAGATGGGGCAAATACATTCGTTGCATTCGTCGCAGTAATGAAGTAAGTCTTCTCCTTCGTGGCCCTCCTGTTCGCACATAACTGGTCCTTCTAAAAGATGTTCCAGATGTCCTTTCTCAAGCAAAATATTTCTGTGATTCCTGGTAACCCTTAAGCGTCGGTGAGCTCTCTCGCAGGAAGAACAAAGGTAATCTTTGCAAACAAAACAGTACGAAATTACCATCTTCCCTTCGTTACAATTCATGCACGTCTTCGCCGCTTGATCTCCTTTAAACACAGTTAAGATCTCCTTGAATCGATCCAAGTGAAACGAGGTGGGAAAATCACTGAATGTGTTTTCTTCCGGGATTGGAATCGATGTCTCACAAATGACACAGCTAATTTCGTCTTGATGTTGTCTTCTACCAATACGTGCCAAGTTATCGAGGCACATTAGACAGAATCAGTGCAAGCAGGGTAAAGTCTTGGGATCTTTAAGCGTTTCCAAGCAAACTGGACATTTTGCTGTTACCTCGAGATCTTCCCAACACAAACGCGAAGCCATGCTGTGTTCTTGGCTTCTTTGTGTACAGACATCACGTGATGATCGGGTGTTTTTGGTCATGCTCGTTTCTATCTATTGTTAACAAGCATGTTCCCTTGAGAACAATGCGTGTTCGCACGCGTAGTTCCCCATGGATTACATCTGAGCTTAAGAAACGAATGCATGATTGGGATAGTCTAAAAATTAAAGCAAGTAAATCTAATGATTCAAGTGACTGGTCACTTTTTAAAAAACAACGCAATATAGTAAATAGCGAAATCAGATTAGCCAAGCAAGCCTATTATTATTAGTTTTAACGAGTATATGGGCGATTCTAGAAAGACTTGGCAGACTATCAACGAACTTACTTCGCGAAAATCTGGGAAAAAATTGGTAACATCTCTGACAGTAAATGGGGTGTCAATAACAACGATTATCTATCTATCTATCGATCTGTCTGTCTGTCTGTCTGTCTGTCTGTCTGTCTATCTATCTATTTAGTGGAGGAGTTTGGTCACGCGATTTGTTGGTGATTCGAGTCACGCTATCTCACTCCATTTTGAGCGATTATGTGAAAACTGATGTTAAAGTGCAAGAAACCTTCAAAGACGTTAAAACGACATACAGGAGATGGTAGAGGAATTATTATGGACATTTAACGGCAAACATGGCGCGAAGACAGTGTTTGTAATGAAATCCAGTGCCAAACATATACACATAGAGTTTGCCATATGAAATTTTTTATTCACTGTTAAGGAAAACACTTAACACTTAGGAAATATAAAACATGTACCGTGTTTCTATCGAGTTTTAGTATAAATCTACTAGCGTTCTATCACGAATGTCGTTCTCTGAATGGCTACACTACTCACTATCTATTCTGTGATAGATAGTGGGTAGCGTAGCAGTGTGCGCTTGTCAACGAAATGACGGCCGCTTCTTGGTGTTTTCGAAGTGTCTGTAAAGAGGAGTTAGATAAAGTTTTGAACGACTAGTAGATTTATCCTAAAACAATTAAATTATTCGCTCTCGATTTCTATGCGTAATAGTTGACGCGACATCACGCGATAGAAATCTTGAGCTCATAATCTAATTGCTTAACGGAAACACGACTTTTAACCAATCAGCTTGCGTATTTTCTTAGGACTGCTTTCTAAAAGACAATAATGACTGTATATGAGGAATGTAGGCATGCTGATACGCTAGGAGGCCTGAACTTACGTTTTTATACATTGAAGAATTTAGTCCACGCTTAGCAAGTGTCTTTGGAGTTGGGGATGCAGGCTGGAAGTTGGAAGAGCACGAAAGAAGCTTAAAAGTTGCTTGAGGCGCCGCCAAGAACAACTCTAGCTTTGCGAAAGGTCTTGCAATTTCTCGAGTGCGCCCAAATAAGGGCATGGAGCAATTATTTTGCAGACAGGCTCACAAATCGCAAGAAAACTCACAGGAAAAATGCACAGGAAACTGTACACTTGAAACAGAATGCCTCAAGGCAAATTCACAACCCTTAAATTTTACTTCTAAAATATTTCTCCGTATACCTTAAGTTTACAGACTCAATACTTCAGAAGGTTGATTTCACGACAATTATTTCAAGACTGATTCTGAGACAAACTTTTGCCTTCAGATCATATTTGCCCCACATAAAAATGACGAAAATATAAATTTTAGTATTTACATTTGAGGAAAGTCACTTTTAGACAACATTTAAAGAAAATCAAACCTCCTCACTCATTTACTCATCTCTGGTCAACAGAAGTTTAATTTAGCTTAGTTTGTACGTAAGGAAACCAAGATTTCACCTTTGTAGCAGTTTAAATTTTCCTAGTTGTGCCGTTGTTAGGGAAGGTTTTACTGTCGACAGGGCTGCCACGAAATGCTTATGCTCCACTCTACCAACAGACATGCCTCCATCTTCAAGAGCATACAGCGCGGCCTGCAAAATAACGAACAATGTCAACCAACCATCAAAATCAGAGGAAACGCTCACTCTACCAATAGATTCACGGAGGTTCACCTCGGTTATTTAGTCATAATCCCATTTCAGGGAATTGGGTGAGCCCGCGGAATTAGGCACCACGGTTGCGGCTTAGCAACATGACGTATCTGAGGGCGACGAGCTGACGTTTCGGGTTCTGATTGGTTAAGAGAATCGGGAAATCTTCAGCTGCTTCTTCGGTGAAAAAAGTTGTTCGCTTGACTACCCCAACTTTTTTATACCATAAAGAAGCTACCTGTCACACAATAAATTAAGAAATTTAATTTTGCGATACAGACTGTTACCTTGAACCCTAGAGGGATTACACAATGATATTTTAATGATGTTTTAAAAGCAAAACAAAGAGATTATCAGCCAAAAAGAAACATTGAGAAGTTTAAACTAAACCACGTAAAGCATTTTTGCACTTTTTTAAAATCAGATATTGCAGAATTTCTTACCTCTCTACACAAGTTTTGAAGATCAGCGCCTGAGAACAACTCCTTGTTCAAAGGAATCTCCACCAAATCCACGTCCTCTGCCAAGGGACTGGCACTAGTATGTACTCTCAGGATTTGAAACCGAGCCTCCACATCTGGAGGAGGTACATAAATGATACGGTCAATACGGCCCGGCCTCAGAAGGGCCTCGTCAATAGCATCAGGCCGATTGGTGGCTGCGACAATGAGAACATCTTTCAAAGTTAAGGAGCTAATGACTTTTAATCTCTGCGTATTAACTGAAATCTCTTCATTTTCCAAGTGTGTCGACCCGATATCGTTTCTCATCAACTGTTCTCCATTATTTCCTTGTTCAAAAGGCTTGGTGTTTGTTTCCGCTGATTGGTAGATATTCGCCAATGTTCCAACACCATCCATTTCGTTTAGCAGAGTTGACAGTAACCTCGCCTCTACCCCAGTACCACTCGTCCCAGACCGTTTGCCGACGAGGGTGTCCAGTTCATTAAGGAACAAAATGGACGGAGCTGTTGCGCGGGCCTTGATAAACAGCTAAGAGCAATCGATGAACAGATATGAATTACACAGTTGGTTTGAGAATACATAGCATCCCTGGGTTGGTTGCCAGAAACAGAGAAAATGTATTGACGTGGTCCCCATTTTCGACTTAGCTCTGCGTGGATTTAGCTATTTTACGTATCTTCATTCACGTACCTTCCAGCACGTAAATCAGTCTGGTCTCTGTAGGGACTATAGTTACGTTAACGATTCACATGAATACAGAGTCAGCTTGTAGAATATATCCATCTCACCTGTCTTATTCTGCGCTCCGCGTCTCCAACATAAGGCGAGTACAACTGTGCGCAACTGAGGGCCAAAAAGGTGCACTTACAGGAGGTGGCTGCTGCACGCACTAGGGTCGTTTTACAGCATCCCGCAGGGCCATACAGGAGAACGCCCCCAGGGCGTTTAAGGCCAAGATGTGCAAACGATTCTGGATGTTTGAGAGGCCATTCAATTGCCTGTCGATAATATAATTTGTTAGCCGGATTATCGAAAGGGAATAATCTGCACTTGTCGCTCACGTTCCTCGTATTTTGCTCTCGTATCCCATTTGACACTCTTATTTGGCACTTTACCTTGTATCCCTTGCTTTGCACTCTGCTTTCCAGATCAAGCCTCTCGCATTGTGCGCGTATTCTCGCTCTCTCTTCGTGTTTCCGCGTTGCGCTCATGTCTCCCACGTTGCACTCGTGTCCCTCGCGCTGCGTTCGTTTATCCCACTTTGCGCTTATAATTTTTTAGCCCATGTACATCCGCCCGCTGCCGATCTTTTTTGAGGGGAGGGGGCGGATGTACACAGGCCAGCTAATTGTACACTATCAAGAGATGTTACAAATTATCTTTAACCCTTGCGTTTCGATCTCAAACTGTTACATCTCCTTGCACACTTCGTGGTATAAATTGTATTACTATTTGTATACGTCAAGGCGATATTTCTATGCTGTTTAATTTTCTTTTTTTCTGCGTGACCATGTAATCAAATTAAAAAATTCTTGTTGCGGGCTATTTGGAAAGTGTGCAAAAAGCACAACCCAGTGACGTATCCTTCCTCACCTGCTTCAGAGCTTGTTTCACATCTTGTAGTCCCCCGATATCTTCCCAGCTCACAGATTCCATTCAACCATTCCTTCCAAACCTCGGTACATAGATGGCACAATATGGCACAGTGCTAGCTGGAAATCTGTCATGGTTATTTCACCAACGTTATCTATCAGGAACAAATTTGGAAGACCATTTACCACTGCATTTTAGAATAACACAATGCAGTCGAACCTCCACTAACGGCCGCCACTTTATAAGGGCCACTTTTTTTGGTCCCAGCTGACAATCCATACATTCACTCTTATTTTAACCTCGCTACAACGACCACCACCCCACAATGGCAACAGACACTAAAACTTGCCCAAAAGGTCAAAATACGTTCTTGACAACAGCCAGTAAAACTGTGAATACAAAAACCCACTTTTTAATGTAAAAGGTCATGAAACTTGATCTACATGTGTTCTTAGTCTCTGTTTCTGTCTAGTTTCTGCTGCAGTGATACATTTTGATTTACAAATCTTTATTTGTTGCAGCCCCTAGAAAAACAGGTGCAGTCATATTACTCCTACCTCCCCATAACGGTCACAATGGTCACTTTCCTCTGTCCCCAATGTGGCCATTGTGGAGACATTCGACTCTATGTTAATTCCTACACTTCTAGCCGGACATGCTCCCAAGTTATGGGAATCACTGTTCAACCAATCAAGAGCACAGTTGACTCCCACCTCCCCACCCCGCCCACAACCCAGCAATTCAGTTAGCTGAAGAGATGTACTATAAGAGAAAAGTGTTTTGCCAAAGTACACAACTCTATGACCACGGCTAAGACGAATTCACACTCTCAAATCTTGAATTCAATTACATCACCTTCATTGCCTTTCAAAATTTCTTGTACACTTAAACTGTAGCAGTTCCCATTGTCGCTCTGATTTATCATTCTTTTCAAGGCCACAAATGCTGCTTCCCTGCATAAAGAGGTTATATCAGCACCAACATAACCTAACGTCAGTTCAGCGGCATGTGCTAGATCAACCTCATCTGACAATTTAAGGGATCAAGTGTGAGTTTTCAGGATACACAATCTCTGCATGGCATTTGGCACTCCAATCACAACCTAAAAACACATACAAACCATTCAAGATATTAGATATCATGTAAAAAAGAAAATTATGGCAATGATAGCAAAGAATAGACAGAAACCTAGGCATATTTCAAATATTAATATTGATTGAAAAGAAGTTGAATTGTATCAGATATTAACTTTTCAAACACATTGAAAAGTCATCAAGCTTAAACAAAGAAAACCATAAATACATGATGATGTTTGGATATCTAATAACCATAGATTTTGATGATTTATTTCTCTATGTTCTTATTATTATTAATTTTGAATGCCTAAGTATATAGACAGTGTTTTATATTTCCAAACACCTTAAAATTTGCCAAACCATCCTGCACCTCATAATTTCACCTCTCTACTCTGTGTTTAGACTGAAATGTGGTAAGGCATGGACTCTCCGGTTTGAAATATTACTGAAGGCCTAAGTGTAACTTGACAATGTTCGTACAAGTTTCCTTTAAAACCTATGTTTTTATCAATTTAAACCACCACTTTAAATCCCTAACCTCTCTATCCAGTCTGCCTGGTCTCCGCAGTACAGGGTCGATAGCATTTGGTCTGTTTGTTGCTCCAATAATGACAAGTTGGCCTCGAGATTCCAAACCATCAAGAAGAGTAAGAAGCTGGGCAACAATTCTATTCTCTTGTTCATTTCCACTGTCTCCTCTCTTTGGACACAGAGCATCAAGTTCCTCAATGAATAAAACACATGGACCACGCTGTGAAGCATTCCTGAAGGAAAGGATAATGAGTATTTGAAAGCATTGTGACTATGATTCTTAATCTCCGTGCTAACCAATACACATCATCCTCCCCTGAGCTATCACCAACTTAAGGTAAATGATTTAATAGCTAGGCACTTGGGCCCTATAACACATACCAGAACTAAATTGCAGATTCTAATAATGGCATGAAGATATGAGAAGAGTTGCTACCCCCTCCCCCTCCCCTAAGTAAAAAGCTGGGAAGTTACAGGCTATATTGTGTCAAAGTAGATGTTTGTTTGTGTTTTATGTAAATCTAGGGAGGCTATTAAAGCAAAACAAACCACGGATCTATATGAATGTGATTATTTTTCAAAGCAAACATGGTCTACAAACAGGATCTTCACAACTAAAAGACGAGTCATTTTGGTGCCTGGCCCCAATATTCATCATAATGAAAAGTTAGTCACACAATTTCGCAAAATTGGTTGAACTGAATAATGTCGATTGACTACGCCATTAGCTTGATGTACATGAACAAATATCATTTGCTTAATATTTGTGACTGATGAAGGGGTTTTTCCTGAAACATCTCTATGAAAAAGATACGTAAGTACTTTTTGTAAACTTAATCGATGAATGCAATGTCCAGTGACTGACATAATATATCAAACACAAAAGACCGTGTTTGACCAACATTTCCAAACACCCAGAAGAGAGTTGAAAATACGACGCGCATGGAGTATTTTTGACGAACTGCGAGGTGTTTGGAAATGTGGTCAAACACTGTCTTGAGTGTTTGATATAACTTCTCAATCAAGACTAAAACTAAGGAGAAAATGGAGAAATAAAATCATTAAAATCTATGCTAATAAAGATCAGATATCCAAACACCATCACGGTCATGATTTTCTTTGTTTAAACTTAATGAATTATTAATGAATTTGAGAATGTTATTTCCAGCAATGGAACAGTCACTCTTTGTTGCCTTGCAATCTCAAAAGTTTTCCTCAAATTTTCTACACTCTCTCCTGGATGTGGCCCAAACACATCCAGGCCATTCAGTGTTATTAACTGTGCACTGCACTGTGAAGCTACACTCTTAACAAGGAGAGTCTTCCCAACCCCTGGGGCTCCTTGCAGTAAAATTCCCTTGGGGCACTCAAGTCTTAAATGACTAAAGCACTTTGGATACTGAAAAGGATAGCTTAACACTTCTTGAAGTTATCTCACTGTATCATCAAGACCTACTAGGATCTCATTGTTCTTGTTTTCAAGCTCACATCCCCTCCTGACTGACTGAACAATAATTTTTGTTTTATCAGTGACTTTCACTGGGTTATCCTCTAGGGACTTGGTCGAAGGTTCTGTGGAGAGTATCAAAATCTTTGCGATTCCTTTAGATGAGCTCTGATTGTTTCTAAATTCCTTCGGCTCAATAAAGCATCTTTGCATAACGATACAACCTCTTAATAAATAGCCAGAAGCTCGTTCTCTCTTCATTTCTTGTGCAACCTCAGTCAAGTTGTGATCAAAATCTTCAGCTCCTTTGCGAAAAAATAGAGACACAACAACGGTTTTTGCATCCACAGGCTCAACGATAACGAGATTCTTTTCTGATATGTTCTTCTTGTAACAAGTATCGTTCATCTTGCACGTATTCGCGTTGTTCGGAAGGGTGACACGCGAATCATATTGAATAACATTGTCGTTTCCATTAGTTCTTGGCCACAAGGAACAAAATGCAAATCCAGAGTCAACTGTTAGTCGAACCGGGGAATTGATCTTTCCACCAATGTTTTCAATTATTCTTGGAGCAATTCGACATCTACCAGTGTTGAAATCTTTTGCTTCACAGTAAACACAACTTAGCTGAAATTCAGTCGTTTCGTCCGCCATGTTGTTTTGACCATGTGCGTTGATTTCCTTTTTTTGTGGGGTAGTGATAGTGCAAGTAAAGTTAAGCTCGTAATGTAATTTTCATGTTGGGTTAACTGATTGTCATTACCTTTAAGAATTTTCTTTCGACATGCTTACATGTAAGTGTTAAATAAATGTTTGAAAAATACGAAAACTTTTCAATTTTTCACCTTGACGCATTCTCCCTTCCCCTCCGTGGAAAAGAAGAAAAAAAACAGTTCTGTAAGGACTGCGGGCTCATTAAGAAACAAAATGGCGGCAGCGAGATGTGTTCGAGGTGTGTGGACAAATCAAGTTTTATCAATGAGGATTTCAACGAGGCTAACAGCTCAGCCTGCAAGTTTATTTTCAAGTGAATCAGGTAAAATTTTAAGAGGGTCTAGAACATTCAGCTTTTTTAAAATGGCTCTATATCAACCATATTGTAGTCTGTGGTTGTGACCATGAAAAAGTAATACGAACCTCTTGTCACTATGCTCCTAGGGTCGTAACTGAGGGATTTACGTGAAATGCTTGAATTGGCCCAAGTTGTGCTTAATAGTTTTAATTAAAAGCCCCTTATCTGGGATTGAAAGATAACCAAGGTTTTTCTATCTGTCGTTTGACTGCGTTTGAAAGCGTTTCTCTTCCCTGCTAATATTTAGTTGCAATTTTGATACTGAATTTAAAGCTGATACTAATCCTGTTAAGCCCATGTTTTCACGAGAGATGTTTACCTTGGTTTTTTTTTTAACTTAACTGAAGTGATATTTTTAATCGTGTAAACACAGTGGCAAACCTCGGTAAATGGCGGCAAAATCAAAAGTAAGCCAACTTAAGGGTGCGTTTCTTTAAGAAAATCCAAGATTGGATTCTTAAATCTGAGAGAATTCAAAAAAGGATTTTGCATTTCTTTACTAAACAGATCAATGCAAGATCTCTTGGATCATGGTGCGTCAAAGGAACTGAAGAATCCACTCCCAGTGTGGATTATTCGGTTCGTTTGACGCACCATGATCCAAGAGATCTTGGATTGATCTGTTTAGTAAAGAAACGCAAAATCCGTTTTCAGATTCTTTTGGATTTAAGAATCCAATCTTGGATTTTCTTAAAGAAATGTACCCTGAGTTTGTTGATACTTGAACGCCTCATCAGGCATGATTTACAAATGTAGCTCAGTAACCAGCGGTAACGGAGGAAAAGCAGACATTGTCGCAACATCTTGACAGCAAGTGTTCATGCGTTCAGCGTGTAAAGAAGAGAAAAATAGACAAAGATCCCTCCTAACATACGAAGCTTTCAAGTCAAGGGGCAAAAAAGCTAGATTAACTCATGTTCAGACAAAGTACAGTGAGGGGGTGGGGGGGGGGGGTGGGGAGTTTCCAGGTGAATGGCAGGTTTAATAGCATTGTTGAGCATACAATGTAAGCCATGAAGGGTGAGGACACAGAAGAAGAGGGGGGAAAAATAATATTATTTGTGTAAAAAAAGTCTTTTTCACTATTTTCTAGCCATTTTGTCATTGTGCTTGTATAGATCATTTTCACATCACATAATAAAAAAATAAATCGAAAACCATTCAGTGGATAAAGTCAAGAAATTGTGATCTTATAAGAAACAGATAGAGAAGACACTTCTCTAAGTTTTAGGTTTGTGCGTTTTCCCAGACTGCAGATATTTTTCGAAATGTTTAGCAGAAATTTACAGAGCCCAGTATGGAAATGCCATGTCGGTGCACCTCTGTGGTGCATCAATATGGCGGCTTGAAAATAGTGTAAACATCTGGAACTTACTTTGGCTATCTAGGCAACTGATTATCTGTACTGAACAAACAAACATTTACATAAGCACTTTTCCTAATGATCTAACTTCTAAAAAAGCTGAAAATCGTGAGATAGGACTGGTATATATTTTTTGACAAATGCGATTGTAGCTTTGTGTCACGCACCGCCATAACTCTGAAATTCAAAATACGCCGGTTTTCAAATGAAGCACACAGTCCATTGAGCTGTAACATTATAAACAGATATAATTTACCCCCTCTTATGCCTGATGGTAGCTTTTTAGTTTTTTTTTTTTTTCTATTTTAGAAATGATGACATCATATGAAAACGATCTATACCATGTTTACACTCTACCACATTAAATATTTTTTCCAGGGAAAATTACTGTGAAACACAGGAAACTGAACACCAGATATATTTAAAGAATGTTGTGGTGTAACAAGGAAAATGCCAATTATAACCGTAAACAGAAATGATAATTGGTTTTGAGATTTGCTCATGTATCCTGAACTTCATTGTGATTGGTTAGTGCACAATTAACCTGTCAAAATCAAATCAAAGTGTTCATGGTTTTTTTTTTTTTTTTGACTCACACAGTAATAGGTACTGTGAGGTTAAATAAGCATGTTTTTCAACTACACAGGTAAAGTGACAAATATTGGCCAGACAGGAAATCCAAATCCTCAAACTGGCTACCAACAAATTTATAGTTTGGACAACTTGAAAAAAAAAAAACTTGGGGGAGGGGAGATTGGGGTATAACCTGCAATACCCTGTCATCCAGGAAAAGATAACTCCTGATCTCTTCAATTACACTATAGAAATTTAGTCAAATCCTTCACAAGGACACATTAACAAGTCAGGCCACTATGCAGACACATGGCATTATATTTTGATTGGGCATGCATAATAGCAAGTTGTTTTGCTTGTTTTAGGAGGCAGTGAACAGAATCTTTGCCGAGGTATAAATTATTTCAAAGAAGGATCTGATCCACCTCTGCTTCCAGACAGTGAATACCCTGAATGGCTATGGAACACTCTTCAACCAAAACAACCACTTGACGAAGAGTTTGCTGATCCTGACAACAAAGCTTACTGGAAAAGATTACGAAAGACGAAAATAAGACAGGCTAATGAGGCAAGGAAGAAAAAGAAGTGAGATCCTAAATTTGTGATGACTTTAAAAAAACTTTCCGAACAAACTTCATCTCTAGTTGCCAAATATGTGAATTGCTACAAACACACTTAAGTGGAGACAGTAAGCTAAAGAAATGACTTAAACACAGGAACAGTGGAGGTGTTATGTAAGACTGAGAAGCTACAAATAACAGTCTTGACAATGATATATGTTATGACTGTGAAGAGCTATAATTGGCAGTTTGTTTTATACACACCATACACTGTACATCTTACATGTTCATCAAAATACCAACATGTTCTCTTGAACTGTACAGATAAATTGTTGATTAAAGTTCCTTTATAATGTTCCAGGAGACACAAAGCTGTCTGTGATAGCATGATTCGATTTCCTACCTTCATCAATGTTTTCTGACTACAATAAAGTTCATGTACAGCCCAACTACATTTCAATGAGCATAGGGAATCAATGCCTGGAGACCAGAGAGAAATCTTTAAATGTTTGAGCAAAATCAATTCTATATTACATGTAATATATCAAACACGAGAGACACTGTTTCATCGGGATATCCGAACACCGAGAAAAGAGTTGAAAATATGAAGTGCAGCGGAGTATTTTTGACAAAATTTGGTGTTTGGATAGCCGATGGAACACTGTCGCGAGTGTTTGATATATCTTCTCAATTGAAACAAAACGTAAGGAGTAAACGGAGAAGTAAAACCGTGAAAATCTATGCCAGTTAATCTACCAAGTATCCACACCTCCTTCATGGTTGTGCTTTTCTTTGTTTTAACTTGGTGAATTATTCATGAGTTTGAGAGAGGTAAAGATATATAAATTGCTTATTAAAAGATACACACCTAGCAGACGTTCGACTGCATTACGTGTGGAATTTACATGTTACTAGGGAATGTGCAGCAAACATGAAATCAAGAAAATTGTTTCATCTATTGATGAAAATTGTTGGCAGTGCTTGAGACATATATGCCCAATAAATAACTACAATACAAGTGGACAAAACTGGTTTAATGGAAAAGGTAGCCAAAGAATAGTAGGAAAAGAGAGGAAGAATGTTGGGCATGACAAGTCTTACGCAAAAGGTTCCAACATTGCAAAACACGCTTGGTCTTCAAACCACTCTATTGACTTTAAAAATTCACAAGTGGTTGACTAGGGTTCTTTCCGTATTCACAAGACACTAGAATCATGGCACACTGCTTCAATAAATCATGCAGATAACAATTCAAGGCCGCTCCCCAATCAATACTCTATTCTTTCAAAAAAGAACAATTAGTGTATTGACACTTTTATTTTTTCCATTTTAATATAGTCTTTTTATAGTCCCACCTATTTTTGTATATATTTGTAGTTGTCATTTTTTCCATTTTTATCCATCAAAGTCTGACAGGAGAAAGCTCGAAAGTTTTAACTCTATATAGTCAGGGAACGTTTTTAATTTTTTTTTTTTAGATAAGGAAATTCAAACTTCTTGCACTATCAATGTTTTCACTTCCTTTACGCTCGTCCGAATGTGACAAAATAGCAAGTTTACCAAATTTTCATGTTGACGAAAAATTTACACATCAAGTCATTTACTAATTAAAGTTCTAATTCTGCCCGTGCCTTTGTAGTTCCTTACTTATGCATCATTAATTATCGCAATTAATTAGGCACTTGGCGTTAACAAAAGCAACAACCGTTTCGTTCCTTAAGGATAGTTAACTGAAACCGAACAAGTTATTGTGTGGTTAACTATTCCAAAGTGGCACTCACTGACATTCCGCAAACTATATAACTATGGATTGTAGTCAACAATCAATCCACTTAAACAATTACTATGCAGGGAAATAAACCGAAAACTTGCTGCCAGTCCCGACTTGATTTTACTGTCTATTATTCTTATATTTTGTGAATAAAATCTACTTACCCTGTTACTGTGTTGTATTCTTTGTTGTTTGCCAGCTCCTCAGGCCGATCTAACGCGATTTCGGCGATTTCGTTCTGTGGGTTTCCATTTCTAAAAGAAAGACTTTTAGAAGTGGAAATACACTAAATGATAATAATTGGTACAAAAAAGGTACTGTAAATTATACTAGCATTTTTTGACTGATGGAAGTATCTTTCTTTTCAGGTTTGAGGTCTTGGTTTTCGTGTTTTTTGGGGGTCTTCGTTTTCGTTGTTTTGGGGTCTTCGTTTTCGTGTTTTGAGGTCTTCGTTTTCGTGTTTTGGGGTCTTCGTTTTCGTGTTTTTGGGGTGTTCGTTTTCGTGTTTTGGGGTCTTCGTTTTGGTGTTTTTGGGATGTTCGTTTTCGTGTCTTTTGGGGGTTTTCGTTTTCGTGTTTTGGGGTCTTCGTTTTCGTGTTCTCGGGATCTTCGTTTTCGTGTTTTTTGGGGGTCTTCGTTTTCGTTGTTTTGGGGTCTTCGTTTTCGTGTTTTTGGGGTCTTCGTTTTCGTGTTTTGGGATCTTCGTTTTCGTGTTTTGGGGTCTTCGTTTTCGTGTTTTGGGGTCTTCGTTTTCGTGTTTTGGGGTCTTCGTTTTCGTGTTTTTGGGATCTTCGTTTTCGTGTTTTTGGGATCTTCGTTTTCGTTTTTATGGGGTCTTCGTTTTGGTGTTTTTGGGATCTTCGTTTTCGTGTCTTTTTGGGATCTTCGTTTTCGTGTCTTTTTGGGATCTTCGTTTTCGTGTCTTTTTGGGGTCTTCGTTTTCGTGTTTTGGGGTTTTCGTTTTCGTGTTTTTGGGATCTTCGTTTTCGTGTCTTTTTGGGGTTTTCGTTTTCGTGTTTTTGGATCTTCGTTTTCGTGTTTTGGGGTCTTCGTTTTCGTGTTTTGGGGTCTTCGTTTTCATTACTTAGCTCGATTAGCCTTAGCTATTTCTAAGTGGCTGTGCTCTGTTTTTCATTGCTATTTTTTCACATTGCATGTATTTATTTTTATTGTAAAATTTTTCTGGGCACGAAATAAAGATTGTTGTTGTTGTAAGACATTGTCGGTATCTTTACTCAACTTGACAAAAATGGTTGGTGCCTAAACGGTGTTCTTTTTGTGTTGACTTGCATATTCTGACTTGCATTGCATTGCATTGTAACACAAATAAACCCATAATCCTCATCTGGTTCTGAAAAAGCGCTAATGCTCAAAACATCAGCTTTACAAACTCGCTACCGTGGGTAACTTAATCTTTACCAACTAAAAGTTGATAAATAGCCAAGTGTTTTACTTGTCTGCTAAGCAATAACATTTCTTTTGAATCAAACACCTTTGTTCTGTTTGTATCCCATTAGATAAAAGGAGAAATGTTAAAAATATATGTCCTAGTGTAACTGTACATATCAAACACCAAGCTCCAAGAGCGTTATTTTAATTTCAATGTTTTTGCAAACGTTTAATAACAGTCTTTTTAACAAAAGAAGTCACAACAAATGTATGCACACTCTAACCATGCTGTTGTTAACCTAATGGCAATTCATACAGTTGGCATAATTTTTTAAAACTTATTTTACATTAAAAAAAGATTCACTCTTTATCATCATATACTAAAGTTTTCTTAGAGTGATATCTGACAAAAGTTCACACACTGGATTGAAATTGAGTTCAATTCTGATGCAGAATTAAACAATGTTGCAATCCACTCTAATCTGCAGCAGTCCACTGGACAAACACAAAGTAGATATTCAAACCTCCAGAAAAGTTTCCTCGAGTACAAATGACTGCATTTCAAACAGAGGACATTAACTGTACATTACATTAATTGGCAATTAGAAACATGGCGAGACCTTGGGTCTTAGCCTGCTGACAAGTCAGATGATTTTGTTCTTTAGTATCTTCACACTGTCAGGCGAAGCAACAGTGAAAAATGTTCGATCCAAAGTAATCCCTGACAAAAATCTGCACTTCATTCAAACGATCCAGGTACAAATAATAAACTTCTCCAAAGACTTCTTTGTCCAAGAAGATCCACATATACAATCAGTGACACTTCTTTCCTTGGTTCTTGACGCAGAATCCAGAGACATTCTCTCTTTTTCTCTTTACTCCACACAGATCAACGGGACTCTGCCCAGTCTGTTATCCCCTGCACATTGAACTTCCCATGATTCAAAACATCACCTCATAGAGGGTTGCTTTCTTATCACCTGACCCTGTGACAATGTATTTGTCATCTGTTGAAATATCACAGCTCAATACAGATGAAGACTCTTTGGACTGCAAGTAGAAACATAAGAAAGGGTTACTAGAATATCACTATCAGTGCACTGTTGGGTTCTCAAGGAGTGACATCATCATTCAAAACAATAATTTTGATAGCTTGATATGATGAACTCATGCAATATCTGCAATACCCCTTAAAGTGATGAGCACCATTTCCAGTGGCTTCTACCTGAATGGCTTTCAAAGTTTAGCGAACAGAGCTGACCCAAATACACGTCAACACAAAAACAAACACAGGCAATGTCAACTCCACCACCAAACATGTACATTTTGAAAGGGTGAATTTCAAACATGCCCATTAGAAAGTTGACTCATTAGTCAAGAAGCTACACTAAGTCATGTCTAGTACAATGACAAAACGTTCATCAATATGATAACCTACTAATGAAAACTTTCTGTTTCTCATGAAAAAGACCAACCTGGAAAATGCTGGCTCCATAGGGTGTTCTCCAAGCATTGAGCAAGTTGTCTTTGCCTGTTGTAATAAACCACTTGCCCGAATAGGCAAACTTTAATGACAGCACACAACTTTCATGCAAGTGTAGTTGATACTTGTCTGGTTTTGTTTGATGAAGAACTTCCACATTGCTGTTCTCCATTCTACAGAAAAAAACATATCCAAAATAAACAAGTAAAAAAATAAATAAGTGATTTTCAGCTACTCTTTTTCCTTTTAGTGTTGTGCTTAAACTCTCAATTCTCACAACCAATTGCCATAAAATTCTTGTAGTGTCAGTGCAGAAAATTTGGTAATATAAAGATGGCAAGCCATGGTTGATACAACATACTAATGCTTTTATGAGAGCACGTAGTGGCCTCATGGTTAGTGCGCTCATCTCCAGATTGAGCAGTCTGAGTTCGAGCCCTGTCCAGGGTCATTGTGTTGTGTGCTTGGGCAAAACACTACTCTCACAGTGCCTCTCTCCACCCAGGTGTAAAAATGGGTACCGGTAAACTTACTGCTCGGGGTAACACTGCAATGGACTAGCATCCCATCCAGGGAGGAGTAGAAATATTCCTAGTCACTTCATGGTACAGAAACCGGGATAAGCTCCTGCCTGATGGGCCAATTGGCTCATATGCAGACTTTGCCTTCAAGACAGAGAATAGATCCAGTAAAAACTTTGCCCCTTGGGATAAGAGTCCACTGTGCCTGTAGTGTTTGTAGTGACTGGGACCATGACTATGTGCCCCCTTACAGAGTCTGTTAGCAGGTGTGATGGTAATTTTGATCATAACTTACCCTACAGCCAGCCAATCACCAGATGGGCAATATCCTAAGGAGAAGATCTGTGATGTAAAATCATGCTGTTGTAGTTGTCTTCCTTCTCTGAGATCCCAGGATCTAACTGTGTTATCCAAACCACCTGTTTAAAAACAGTCAATCAGTGATATAATGTTTAATCAAATGATTTCCAAACACTGGACGTCAAATATTAACAGAGTGTAATTGCCGGTAAATTGCTCTAGGAGTGCATTACAACAACAAGATTTGAACTAGTCTCTGTTCTATAATCTCCCAATTAACAGGGTTGCCAAAGTTCAGGTTTTGAAAACCACGTCAAGTCTTGAATTTTATTTTGCAATTATTATGCAAAAAAACACAGCACCAAACAAACATATTGTTCAACAGTTTTCATTTGAATGGTCACACCCTACAGTTTTGTTGATAATCGTGAGTTCAGTTGGAACAGCAAAATAGGAATGCACCACATGAAAGTAGCATTTGATAGAAGTTGTCTAAATGGTAACACATTACAGTAAATTCAAGAGAATGATTGCTTCGTTAAATGACTTCAACTACGAAATTGACTTAAGAATAAGCAAGGAGATAAATTTCAGACAAGTGTTCCATACCTGTCCATAACTTATTGCCATCTGGTGAAATATCAATACAACTCGCACCATCGGTGTGACCTTGGAATTGTCTGACCAATGTTTGATTATGTAAGTCCCAAACAGCGATATTTCCATCACTGCAACAACTGAAACACACTTTTGAGTCAGGACTTATTGCCAGTGCATAGCAGGCTGGTGCATTTGAAGTAAGTTCATTCTTTATTCGTGGTTGTGATGATGCAAGATCCCATATTGTAAGTGTACTAGCTTCACCACCAACTATTAGCGTCCTTCCATCAGGTAATAGCCGGCAAGATCTAATGTAGTTATCTCTCTGTAAAAATAAGCACATGCAACATATCATTAGAAAGGTGAGGATTTGCTTTCTGATTTAGGTTCTTTAGCAAATTGCAGTCATAAACCCAAGTTTCTGATGCCAGAGTGAGGTCATTTCTATAGTTCAGACTTCTCACACACAGCTAGGAGACATATCACGTCAACACACATCATATAACAACAGTACAAAAAAAACCAAATAAAACAGAGACCCAAATTAGTACATGTGGGTACATGTACAAGTGTACTACATTATCAAACACTTCTAATGACTCTAAAGGCTTCTTATGACTTCTAATCACTTCTAATGGCTGGCAACAAAGAAACTGAACCAAGAACTACATGGAGCTCATACATGTACCATTCCATTCAAGTCAAATTACTGATCACTTAAAAATTAGAACCACATGGACTATCAAAACTGAATGAGGTTTACTACTACAATACGATCAGGATCACACACAAATAGATCATGAAAATGAACAAAAAATAAATTAGAGGCCGATATCCAAACAGGATTGTCATAATGACTTACCAAACACTCTAATGTTGATATTGGGTTTTTTCCACTACTTTGACCTATATCCCACACTTTGACACATCCCTGTTGAATTAAAAACATTGTTATGACACATCTTAGCGTGTCCATCTTGGGGAAGGCATGGTAGTTCGATGGTTACTGTACTAGGTTTGTTTGAGGAGCTGTGGTTGACTACACTGCATTGTGTTTTTGTGCCGAGTATTGTACCTTCACAGAACCACTCAAAAGTATTAAATACAGGTATCTGTAAATTGTTGGTTCATCCCAATAGAATACTTGGGGAAGGGGGAGGGGCAGTAATGTTGGATATAGTATATCAATTGTAATACTAAGCTGCCTCATACCACAGAAAGCAGAGTTAAGGGGCTTGTGATCAACACCTTATTTTTTTCTTGCATTATCAAAACATAAATCTTGCAGACAGGTGAGAACAACAATTTTTATTTGAATTCTTGACCTTTGAAAAACTGGCCACATCGAACATTTCAAGCTTACAACAGGTGCTTGAAATGTCAACAGGGATTTACAATGAGTCTGACAATGTTTGTGAAAAAAAAATCCTCAGTCTTCCTGTTACTTTACAATACCATTTAACCTATTATCAACCGAAAGTGCTTACTTTCCCCCCAGTGTAGACATGGCGTGTTGGATGACTGATCGTAACAGCGCAAACCACTTCTCCATGGTTAAGTTGGTTTATCTGTCTGGCGTGTCGTGGGATACTTGATCCAATCAGAGCATCTGGTGGAAATGGCACAGCTTGCATCTGACCATCACCACTAACGTAGAATGAATATGCAGGTTTACCTCCAGGAGGGCCTGGTGGGAGGCTTGGTCCAAGGGGCGGCATGCCCACTCTTGCTGCTGGAGTGCCGTGTTCAAAGCCAACCTATCAAAGTAAACCAATGTGACTTCATAAACTAGAGTGTTAGCCAACTGTAAAGGCCCTTGGATGCCACAGCAGTCTGGAGTTGTCTTATTCTGTTATAACAACTTTGAACCCAAACTGAATAGGTAGACGAACTGCAAATTTAAGTTTATTCCCCTGACAAGATTTTTCAACGAAGATTAAAAGCCCTTGTAATTCATTCCACCAAACATGAATGACAGTTTCCATTGGTTTAAGATCAACTGCATAGTGTCTGTGCTAAGACAGGACTGTTAGTCAGTGTCTGTTTTTAAGTCTCCCCTCAGGGAGGTGAATGTAAGCTGTCTATTAACGATATGTAACCCAACTCAAAAGTCTGGTTTGAAGGACTTTTGAATGCAAACAGAAACTACTGTATGCCAGTGAATTCCCATTAGCAAGATGTAATTTTAGTCATAGGGAGCAAAACGATCTACCTACCAGCGCTGATCTACCATAACCAATTCCACTGGCAGACATGCTGGCAGCCATAACTGACGGCGAAAATGATGTTGGACTGGAAAGTTCACTGAAAAGGAAGGTAATCAGATGTTAATTCAAAGAATTAGGAATTACATGCCTAAGTCGATGGTGCAACTTCAGAGATGCTCTACAGTGCCCACCACCCCCTCCCCTTCAAAAAAATCTATGAAACATTTTAGAACTGAGCAGTCCATTTTAGGCAACAGGTATTATTCAAATCTTCTGTCAGTAAGATCAGAACGGACGGTTGCTTCTCCTTGAAGAGAAAGTTAAACAGTGTTTCAGGCAGAAAATTTTACTTGAGGGCCAAAGTGGCCCCTGAAGATCTTTTTTAGGGGCCTTTTTTTAGGAAAGGGGCCATTAAATTGAAAGCTACAGAAGGAAAATATGCATCAGGGTACCAAGGAAAATAAAGCAGTTTATAAGAATCTATGATAAAATTTAATAGTAAGTGCTTTTTGAAGGGTTTCTACTCAATAAGGTTTCTTTTGAATCAGATACTAGTATGAAGGATTCGTGCATTACAAGAGAACAATCCTTAGGCATAAATGATGTAGTCAATGATCAAGGGTTTGCAATGCATTATAGGGCGATTTCAAACACAGTCAGCCATTAGGAAGTTTTCCGATATGAGAGAATCAATACAGCAAAGCAAAAGGACGGATTGACTTCTTTTCTTATGTTGAATGTTTTAGAAGTAATAAGAATATGATTTTTCTAGAAGGACATAATGTGTGACAAAATAACCGTTATTGATTGTCAACACAGAGAAATGTAGTCACCATTACGCCGTAATATGGAGACTAAACCAGAATTGTTGGTCGCCAAGAATGAACTGCTTGTTGCATTGGTGAATGTATCGATCACAATTTCGAGCCCTGGGATGGTTTTTAAAATATTATGCCTGTGTTAAGCCTGCAGTCTTGTAAAAGGAAAGGGCCAAATTGGCCATTTTTTCGTTTTTCTTGGGGCCATCTCTGATTGTAATGCGGGATTCCCGCAATGGTGCACTCTGGCCTAAACACTGTTAAAGCCCAAGGCTATGCTTTACAAATTTTTCTTTCTAGCCTTCAAGCTTTCTTCATGGGCTCAACACATACCTGGCGATATTATGAGGGTTAACAAATGGATAAGGTCCTCCTGGTACAGACATGGCTGTCCTAACAGCAGGTGCAGCTGAAATTAAGACATTAAAACATGTTACAAAAAGGCTTAGAAATCTTGGGAATCACACACATCCACTACAAAGGGGTAAGGCCCTGTATTGGATTAGTTTCTATTTTAATTCCAAACAGACTATGTTTTATAGGGAAGGAGTTTCTTCCAAGGGAAAAAATTTATCATGACACGACACACTTCACAAGACTTGAACCCTGTTTACATGATAAATTTGCTTAGGATTCACTTTGCAGTTGAGAAGTGGAAAGGCTGGTCTATCACATTGTCAGGCCAGGGAAGGGGGGGGGGGGGAAGGGAGAACACCTAGATACTCACATGTATACTGATATTTTTGCTGGATCAAGGTGTATTACCACCTAGAGCACCCAGGCAACAAATTGCTCCACAGAACTTCCAAGTTCTTTGCTACGAAACCTTGTACTTCTTACTTGCAATAATGATACTCACCTACAGGTGTTTTGACAGACGGTGATGATCTTGACGGACTTTTTCTCCCTGAAGAACTGGTTTCTGATGATGCAAGTGCAGCTTTGTTTTCTGACTGCAAGAAAAAAGTCAGAACAAACATTTCAATGCAGTGGAAAACCTATTCATGACAAAAGTGAATAAACTCTGAACTAAATTAGCTGGCTTGTTTGAGCTACATCATCAAATATTTGGGAAATTGTTGCCCTCTTTGAAAACTGTTGCCTCTTAGACAAGTAAACACTCAATATATTGTTTTTTTGGAAATATCTATAAAGTGGATGTAGAACAACCCAACGATGGGTCACAGAAAATTTGGAATTTCCAGAGGAAGGCAACAAACCTGCTAAAGATCTTCCAAATGAGAGGCATGGAAAATTCCTGGACAACATCACCATATTCTTTATGCATGCAACACATAAAGTAATAGTTAACATTACAAAATTCAAGAACTGAAGAGCTAGGATAACAAAGCTTGTGCAACAATTACCTTTGGATGTTTGGATGAGGGTGTGGATGAAGACGATGATGGGTTAGTGGGAGAACCGGAATCTTTTCTTACTTTCTTTTCATTTAGCGGGGGTGAGTCTGGTCCATTCTCAACTCTGGGTGAATTGGCATCCTACAAAACAACCAAAGTACTCTTCAGTATTCACAATCAATTTTATGTCTACAGACCACTGCTGCCTTTAGGGTTAGGGTTAGAAATGCAAGACCTTGCTGTTCAAAGTTGTAGACAGCTAATCCAAAATAAATCAAACTAGAACAATTTTCAGTTGCTGCTGTAAATAATGGTCTCTGCTATATTTTGGTCCAAGGACTTATAACCTAGATGTTGTAATATAATCTTACAAAAGGTAGACATATCTTACCTCATTTGAGACATCCACCACTAAGTCACCATCACTTTTTTCTGCATCACTTTCCTAACAACAGAGCCAACAGTTGACATTCAATTTAATTATTATTTTTTTTAATATTCAGAAACTGAATGACCAAAATGTCGTACAAACATTCAAAGTATCTTCTTACCCCTGAGTCTTTGTCATCTCTCTTCCGTTTACTGTTGCTCTTTGTTCCTGGGAGACCATGAAATCAAAGAATAAGAAAAGAATTTAACTAAAATTTAGAGTAACTCATCACATAAAGAAAACAGAATTTCAATGTGATCTTGACTCTTAACTTTAAATGCTGGCGTCCACTAACTACTACTCACCATTTACGTGTCTCTCTCTTTCCCGGTCTCGGTCACGATCTCTTTCCCTCTCTCTATCACGTTCCCTGTCTCTGTTTTCCCTCTCCCTATCTCTATCACGTTCCCGCTCTCGGTCCCGTTCTCTGTCTCTGTCTCTTTCCCTGTCCATGTGCCCATCGTCACTGCCATGAGACGACAAGTCGGATGCTCGATATTTTTCTGATCGGGACATTGGTCCAAGTGGTGACAGAGAGTTCTAGAAAGATGACATGTTATTAGTGGATAGGGTAAAACAAAAACAATGTCATCGAAAGTTAAGCTTAGTCCAACAGCTTTTCAATATGGGGGCATTTTTACCTGAAAATATGATTAAAAACTCTTGTCACTAAGTGGTGACTGGCAGAAGCTTATCAAGCTCTGTGCATTGTAGAATCTCAGACAAAAGAATTGAAAACAATACCACAACTGATCAGATGAGAGCTGAGATTTTTTTCCCTGAAAGAAACATTTTAGAACACTTCTTTAATAGTACACTCACCATGCCATCTAGAGGGCAAAGCAGCACATGAAAAAAGAAAAAGAAATGTCAGCAAAAATTAATTAAGGAAGTTATAAAATGAAATCAATAGGTAAGGTATATGTATATTATTTATAATACATATTTCAATTATATTGACTCGGTGATACTACAATTCTAGAGCTTACAATTAATATTGCATATGACCTTCAGAAAAGGTTTTAACAAGTAAAGGCGTCCAGGTCAAGTGAAGACACGCCCATGGTACACATACCTTTGTCCTCTGGTTTCATCATAGGTAGATGTGGAGGTTGAACTGACAGGTTGGATAAGGCAAGTAGTCCTGACGCTGCTCCCGGTGGAAGCTGAGGGGGTGTTGCACCAGGGTGTGGCAGTGGAATTGTAGGTGGGTGGGCATGTAGACCTTGAAGGCCTCCCTGGTGAAGTTGTTGTTGCTGTTTGAAGAGAAAGCGGCTGTCTATCAATAATACAAACATTTGAGGGTACTCACAAATTTCTGACTTGCAGAACCTAACACCAGCCAAAATTGATTAAATAATGCATATTTGCAATCTGACTTTCAAGGACTTCAAGGTTTTGAATTTATTTTATTCTATTTTATTAATTTTTTATTTTTTTATTTCAAGGACCTTTAAGGTGCGTGTTTGTAGGAACCCTAAACCTTTGCACAGAAGACAAATATGACACTCAAGTTTCAAGGTAACCAGTGCAAAGTTGGTCTAAACAACCCTTGAACAAATGAAAACAAGGCGGCATCTTCTCATGTGTATAATCGACCTTACATTTTTGGATGGAACACCACAAATCAAAACACTTAATTATCTTAGAGCAAACACAAACATGGGCAGCATATTTTCAATAATTCCGTTTTTATAACCCCCACACTGGTTAGAAACACATGTGTGACCTTGGAATTACACAACACAGACCTAACAGTCACCTACAATCTATTTAATTGGTCATATTACATGCCAAGGCATAAATCACATATAAAAAAACTGCACTTTGATAATGTAAGGGTGAGTACAAACTTCTCCTTGACTGTTATTAAATTTGCCAGTCCTATCTACAGACTATTGAAAAACTCTCCATTTTTAGGAGCTGAAAATACTCCTGAAGGTGACGCAAACATGTATGTACATGTAAGTTAACAGTCCTGTCTGTGATATTATTCCATTAATATCCAAAATGTAACACTAAATTTTCAAAGTCAATGCAAGATAGTAAGTCAGAACCCAAGCTCTTTCATTGTTGTATGGTCTGATAAGAGCAAGTTTTAAACATACATGTGCCAACAACTCAACAGCAGCACTGGTGAGGATATCATTGACAATGGTGTTATTAAGACAAGTCCCTTTTTCCTGTCAAGATCCAGACTGAGATGAAATTTAGCTGAGAGTGGTTATTTATAAAAGATTATTATGATAACAAGAGGGAATCAAGCCTAAAGATTAGGACCATGCATTGAATCCATTAGTGCTATCAACAGATGTCAACAAAAAGAACATATTTTTGAGCAGGATAAGACAAGTCAAGTAACTGCTATCACTTTTTCATGACCTTCCTAGCCAGACTAGTTATTTTCTGCTTCCCCACACGAACGGTCTCCCCATGGTTGAAGATCCCCTTTCAAGCAGTAAAAAGAGGGCAGAAAAACCTACACCAAGCAATGCTTCAACCACTCATCAGCTTAAAAGGTTTTCTGTAAATTCATCATCTCCTTAAGTTGAACCTGGGTTCTAATGACTTCTTATCAATGATCATATTATTCAAGGAATGTATTGGTATTTAATCTCTAGTTAAGAGCTAAGCTGGGTGCACATTCCTGAGGTTCTGTCAACACCGGTGGGCTATTTTGATCTGTATGTACAAGGTCAGTGACACATTTGCTTTAACCATCACGACCACCTGATTTTCATAAGTAACTTAACCTAGGAAAAATAAATGTTTATAGCTAGCCAAACCATACGTAACTAAAGCTTTATGGGGTCTGCATTCAATAATCAAATTACAATGCATGCAGGGGTTCTGATACTTTACTTGTCCAACTGCCCAAGGCTAGTAAACTTGAAATCAGAGCCGCCAAATTCAGGGTTTAGATGATCAGCACAAAAACACCTTTATCTCATTTTAATAAGGTTGTGTGGCAAATGTATACTAGCACTAACAAAGGGGCTATTGATTCAGGCAAAGGGTTACATCCCTGCTTTGGTGATGTTTTCTCTCATTCTGGCTAAAAGGTGTCTATCCTTACTTTGATCGGTTCATCAGTGGTCTCACTGTGAGCTAATAGATTTGTAAACTTGCTCGGTGGCTATTGAGTTAGGTCAAGTCATGTCCGTCCCTGCACTCTTAATAAACTTACAACAAATCTACTAAACAAGGCAATCCAGATGACAAAACTTTGCATTCCAATGTAAGGAAGAAAACAAAGAAAACAAATTGGCACACCACCAGTACATATTAAGATTTCAACTTGGCATGAACCGTACTCAGGGTGTTTGACTCTAGCAATTCCCCCAAATTGATCTAACTCTCATTTCTCTTAACAATAAAAACATATTCTCAAATTGACAGGTGTTGAGAATTAAGAAAATCATCAACTAGAAAGTGATATAGAGTTGAAACAAGCATGAGAAACAGTGGTAACTTGGGACAGAAAAATTCACGAACAAATGTGATGTACATGAACAAACAGTTTAAAACCAATGACACATAAACATTTGTGATTCCTACAAGGAAGATTTGGAAAGAAGCTTTAAATATTTCCGAGAACCTTGCAACACAGTAAAAAAACACATGGCACCCACATGATAAAGTGAAGTAATTCTTAGTAAATAACTTCACGTAGGGGATGTTTAATTGGAAGATATTATTAACCAGGGGATTTTACATAGTCCAGTATTAGTCACAGAAGAATTTTACATTGGGGGTATTACTTGTAAGGGGATTTCATAAAGTGTTTGAGTTTTGTGTCTATGGCTTGCCAAGTCCAAACTCAGACACGGACAATGCCGAATCCCAAATTAGACTATAGCATCTCTTTGTAGATGAAAGTTGCTATTAACAGGATTATTACAACTCAATCATTTGAAGTACAGGATCAAGATCAAATTCTTACTCCAATAATAGCATTCAGTTCTGTCATCGTCACTTGTTTAGCTCTCTCCACAGCGGCGGCAACTTGTTGTTGATGCTTTAAATAGATTCACACAAAAAGATGCTTAGTACTAAACAAGATCAACAAAGTACTGAAAACAAATATGTATAAAAACATCTGAAAAGAAAATATTCAAATGATACCTTAATCACATTTTTTGCTAATCTGATTTAAGTCTTAATCACCGTCTAGGGTGTTCATTCTTGCTTATTACATTGCGCAGAAGCAGAAAATATCCACAGCCAACCTAAGGAAAACTACTGGAGGTTCTGAAGGGGAGAGGGTTTCAAAAACTAAACTTCTTACGAGAATGTATGAAACTAAACTGGAATTTCCAGGGGAAGGAAGGTTTAACAAAAACACTTTTGTGGGAGAGGTAGAGATTTTTTCTGAAGCATCACGTTATCTCAAAAACATGCATTTCATGAGCTTGACAATGCTTGTTTTTAAAATGTTTATCACCACTGTTTGTGTTATATTTCTTATCAAGGTGAAGACCAAGAGTTTATATGACCATATCTTCTATAACACTGGTTTAGAAATAAGGAAAAACACATACATTTTAATGTTTGAGTGGTCAGTAATATATTTTCCATTTTCCACGATAATATGCTTCAAGCAAAATCTACAGTTCCAGAAAATATCCATACTCCCCTTACAGAACGGATTGGAATTTCCTTGGGGTAGGGGGCTCTGTAGGACCAAAACATTTAAAGAAATGTGTGAAGCTTAATTGGAATTTCCAGAGGGGTTGGGTGGTCTTATAAAAACCCCTTTGGGGAGAGGGGGAGTTATTGATATCTTCTGGAACTACACAATCAATTGTTGTGTCAATTAGTTTTTGATCAATTTTCAATTATAATTGATGATTGGCACACCACTAGATTCTACCCACTCTACAGTAGTACCAATTTTATGTTGAACCATATCCAAACTGAAACTTCAAAGTTGCAAATAGACCTTCACTAGTTTGACAAAAGGATTTGAACATATCTTTATAGATTAGAAAAAGAAAACTATAGAGTAAACATAATTTTACAACTATCTGGTTCCTATCATAAGAAAACTGAAAATCACACTAAAATGGTCTTGAAAACCCTTTACATCAACTCTGAAAAAGGTTACTTGTTTGCACAAACCAGACACTAGAGCCAAAGCTATGAGAGCTGAATATTCAAGACAAAGGAATGAAAGATCACAGCCCTAGAAATTATCTGATTGAGTAATAAAGTTATGCCTTGGTTCCTTACATGTGCCACCAGGACTGACAATTGATAACAATAGATGATTATAAGTGGTTATTCACTGGTCAGTCAGTCCTTTTAGTATGTCACTGTCAAAATTAACAAGATGAGCACATGAAATTGAA